>NC_043017.1:26002739-26007739 GCF_006345805.1 Octopus sinensis
TATATATGTATATTATATATATATATATATATATATATATATATATATATAATATGCACCGGGAAAATGGAAAACAGGAAGGCGATACAATATACATACATATATACATATATAATGTCACAAATATTAATAAACGTGAGGAAAGTTAAATCTAATAAAGGTGAAAGGAAGCTCACTAAGTATTGAAATAGGTCGAAAAAAGGCGTTGAAAATTTAATACAATTTTTTTTCTTTTATGTGTGAGTGTATGAGATAAGAGATAAGGTAACGGGAACAGAGAAAAAAGAAATAAATTGAATTTTCTCATGTATTTATAAATGACAATGCAGTGGGCATGAGTAGCTTAGAAATAGGATTTAAGCCTAAAAATTGGAAAAAACGAACAACGGAAGTCTTATTAATAAGAAAAGTGAAACGAATGTGACATCTACAATGCATTGTGATAAAGGCTTTTGTTGTGCGGTGGAGCTAATACTTGGAAAGTTCTAAATCTGCCCATGATGATTTTGTTTGA
The DNA here is from genome assembly GCF_006345805.1 of Octopus sinensis. Taxonomy (NCBI): domain Eukaryota; kingdom Metazoa; phylum Mollusca; class Cephalopoda; order Octopoda; family Octopodidae; genus Octopus; species Octopus sinensis. The sequence goes on from NC_043017.1 coordinate 26,003,254, forward strand.
TATATGATCATTTCCCTGATCGCTTTCTGCCTACTACAAAACGCTGTGACAATGTTCATTCATAACACATCCATTCAAGAAATGAAGATAAGACAATTTCGAGAAATTTATGAATGCAAAGGCTTTTATATCTGTCTATCTATCTATCTATCTATCTATCTATCTATCTATCTATCTATCTATCTATCTATCTATCTATCTATCTATCTATCTATCTATCTATCTATATATCTATCTATCTAACACTGTGATACACGATCCCTATTGATCGTTTTTTTACTCTTCCCCTTTTTCCTCCCTTTTTTCTTCTTTTTTTCATTTCTCTTTTCTTTTGTTCCTTTTTCCCTTTTTTATATTTTTTGTTCTTTTTTTTCTCTTTTACGATCCCTTTTGATCGAAAACCTACGCCTCCTTTTTTTATTTTCATCCAGCAAAAGATAGATAGATATCTATCTACCTATCTGTCTGACTGAGGGTCTACCTACCTATTTATCAATCTATCTGTGTGTGTGTTTATGCGTTTTGCTATATGAACAATTATTCATTATTCTAATTTTACTTGTTTTTTTGTTGAGTATACATCTGTTACTCTTAGACAAGAATATTACTTAATGTGATGATACACAGCGAAGTCTAGCTTCAGACCATCGCGGTCCGAATACGACTTAACTGGGAGAAAGTCCAAAGCCGTTTTAAATAATGGATGATACTAGCTATATAATGCAATGAAATGTGATCATTATACATCAATAATTGCCGGAAAATATACGTACAAACATAGATGCAAACGTAGAAGAAAACCAATTTTACATAAGTAAATTTAGGCAAAGGACAAAGTATTTCAGATTCTGATGCGTAGGTGGCAAATGCGAAGGAAATAATAATAAAATTATTTACTGAGGAAATATAGAGTGACATGGAGAATTTAGACTCAGAAAGGTTGAAAGAATATGACATTGTAAAATGCATAAGAGAGAACGTGAACTCCAATATAATCGTCTCAGATTTTGTTAGCCATAACATATGAACCACTAAGACAATAACCCGAAGCATGTAAGTCTCTCTCTCTATCTATCTATCTATCTATCTATCTATCTATCTATCTATCTATCTATCTATCTATCTATCTATCTATCTATCTATCTAACTATAGATCGCTCGATCCATCCATCCATCCATCCGTCCGCCTGTCCATCCATCGATCCATCCGTCCGTGTGTCTCTCTGTCTGTATATGTGCCTGTATATATCATCTATGTATGTGTACCCGTTTGTGCCTTGATATATATAAATATGTGCTTATATACATATATATATATATGTATATATATATATATCTATATATATATATATACGTACATATATATATATATATATATATATATATATATATATATACATATATATACATATTTATACATATATATATATTATATATATATATACTTAATATATATATATATATATATATATATATATATATATATATATATATATATATTTATAAGAAGAAAGAGAGAGATAAATACATACATATGTATCGATGCATATAATATATGCTTGTATATATATGCCAGTGTTAGTAGTCGACAAAATTCAGAAATGTTATCACACCATGTGGTATTTTAATTTCAATCTCATATCTGACGATATGATTCCTACTCGGCAGTTCATAAATCCTATTTCTAATGCTTACACTTGCAACAATCCCCACAGCCAATTATCTTCCTACTCATGCAGCCATTCAGAGACGTTTTTTCACATTTCTCGAACCGACTTCTCTCTATTGTCGACTCTCTTCCTTATGCGATCGTTATACCTTTGCTCGCTATTGTCAGTGAAAGTTTGTTTGTGGATTTCCTGTGAATGCATTGAATGTTTGCAAAATCAAAGGAGAGCTGAGTTCATTTAAGTACGAAAATAATTGTTTAGTTTATCAGTTTTGTGACATAATCCAGGCTTAGTAAATCTGCAAGTAATCTTCGTAAATAGGCGTAGGAGTGGCTGTGTGTTAAGTAGCTTGCTTACGAACCACATGGTTCCTCGTTCTGTCCCTACTATAGCCTCAGGCCGACCAAAAGCTTATGAGCAGATTTGGTAGACGGAAGCTGAAAGAAGCCCGTCGTATATATATGCATATATATATCTATATCTACTATATTATATATATATATATATATATATATATATATAAAGGCGCAGGAGTGGCTGTGTGGTAAGTAGATTGTTTACCAACCACATGGTTCCGGGTTCAGTCCCACTGCGTGGCACCTTCGGCAAGTGTCTTCTACTATAGCCTCAGGCCTCGGGCCGGCCAAAGCCTTGTGAATGGATTTGGTAGACGGAAACTGAAAGAAGCCCGTCGTATATATGTATATATATGCGTGTGTGTGTTTGTGTGTCTGTGTTTGTCCCCCTAGCATTGCTTGACAACCGATGCTGATGTGTTTATGTCCCTGATAACTTGCAGTTCAGCAAAAGACACCAATAGAATAAGTACTGGGCTTACAAAAGAATAAGTCCCGAGGTCGAGTTGCTCGATTAAAGGCGGTGCTCCAGCATGGCCGCAGTCAAATGACTGAAACAAGTAAAAGAGGGTAAAGAGTATATACGATTTGTTTCTACTCTTTCTATCTACTGTATGCCGCAATTTTTTCTCTCATACGTCGACAATTGCCAAACAGAAGCTAGTATATAAAATAAAAGACTTTATTATTCACGATGTGCTGCGAGGAGAGACAGACCGAACTGATGAAGGCAAAGTTATGGGAAGGATACATATTTGACCAAACGGCTGCTCCTGCACCTTTCCTTATTCAAACATTGCAATATTCAACGAGATCTGGACAAGCAATTCATTTGCAAACTTCCCAGCAGCTGTCAATGGAGAAATAAGTTTTAGTTGAATAGAGAATCAGTGCAGAAGTCTTTGGAAATTGGCTTCTATAAAACATGGAATTAATGGGTGCGCCACCTGAATGATAAATGATACATTCATCTTAATGGAACACCTATGCATAAGTACATGCATACACTTATATAATATATATATATATATATATATATATATAAATGTGTGTGTGCGCGTGTGAGTCTGTCTGTATATATATATATATATATATAATAATATCCAATATTATATATATATATATATATATATATATATATATATAGATATATATATATATATATATATATATTTATATATATATATATGTGTATATATATATATACAACATATATATATATATATGCTAGCATGGAAAGCGGACGTTAAACGATGATGATGATGATGATGATGATGATATATTTATATATATGTATATACATATATGTAGACATATATATATATATATATATATATATATATATATATATGCATATATATATATATAATAACACATACATATATATACATATATATATATAATATATATTATATATATATATATACACATACATATATATACATATATATATATATATTATAAATATATATGATTATTATTATTATTATTATTATTATTATTATTATTATTATTATTAATTATTATGTGTAGGTATGTATATTCCTATTATAGGCTGTAGAAAATCCTTATGCAACTGTGACAATCCCATTGCACTCATCAAAGATTACATTCTAGATGGGTCTGTCGAAGCCATACCGCCATTGCTCATTTTACATTCACGTCAAAGAAGATTGAACGTCAAGATGTTTGAATGAAGATTTAATACGGAATTTTCGTATACTGTGAAATTACTCTTTGGCTACAGTGATGTAAAATCCTGGTAGGTTCTCCGTCGCTCGCGATGATTGTGATTCTGTAGCTGAAGCATATGAATTGACATTCGTAAAATTAAAGTGGAAATGGTCGAGTATTCTTGATTCATGTGTTTCCATCATTGTATGATTGAGATATTGTGATGAGTACGCCTATTTGAATTTTGTGCATGACCTACAGATAACAGAATTATATTTGGTAAGAAATAAGGCGGCCAGCTGGCAGAAAAGTTAGCACGCCAGACGAAATGCTTGGCGGCATTTCATCTACCGTTACGTTCTGAGTTCAAATTCTACCGAGGTCGACTTTGCCTTTCATCCTTTCGGGGTCAATAAATTAAGTACCAGTTATGCACAGGGGTCGATATAATGGACTTAATCCGTTTTTTTTTTCTGTCCCCTCTGTGTCCAGCCCTTCGTGGGTAATACAGAAATAGGTATTTCGTCTGCAGTTACGTTCTCAGTTCAAATTCGGCCGAGGTCGACTTTGCCTTTCATCATTTCGGGGTCGATAAATTAAGTACCTGTTACGGACAGAGGTCGATGTAATCGACTTAATCCATTTGTCTGTCCTTGTTTTCCCCTCTATGTTTAGCTCCTTGTGGACAATAAAGACATAAGAAATAGATGGGGAATGGTTCCCTACACTAAGAGGGAACTTATTCATCTCTTTGCCCCTGATCTTCAAAATAAGAACAAAACAAAG
>NC_043017.1:26010239-26025239 GCF_006345805.1 Octopus sinensis
CAACGAGCATTAGAAAAACTAAGCTGGGAGCGTAGATTCCTGGAAGAAGGATCGAATGCATACGGACACCAGGACAGCAAAAGGGAACGAATATAAAAAAACAATGGAATACAGAAGCATTAACGGTGTGAAAACAAAAACAGTGTCTTACGACTGATAACAAGCAAACAATTTTTTCTCTGGCGCAAGGAAAGGAGCCTTATCGGCGATGCCTATAGCGGCGGACGAAAAACAACGATGTTAAACACGACGCTGGTCAGAAGCTGAAAGGCAGATTTCGGCCAGCAGTCACGTGACAGAGAAGAGAGAGAAGAAAAGAAAGAGAAGCAACGAAGAAGAGAGAGAGAGAGGAGGAGAGGAGAGAGGAGGGACAAACGCGACAAAGAGCGAGAAGAGAGGAGAGAGAAAGAAGGAATCAGAGAGGAGAAGGGATGGGTGTCGAAGAGAAGAGCGACCGTGAGTGGCAGAGCGAGACAAAGAAATAGGAGGGTAGTGGAAGATTAGACCAAAGAATCAGAGGAAAGAAGAGAGAAAGAAGAAGAGAAAAAGAGGATGAGTAGAGAGAGAAGGGGACAGATCAAGTAAAAGTGAGGGAGAGAGAGAGACAAACAAAGAGTCGTACCAGTATTAAGAATATGTGCTGACATTAATGTTAAGAGGGTACGTGGCGCCTGGAATATATGTTAAGGTATGTAGAAAATTACAACATGGACAAGAACGTATAACTCTTAGAAGACGATACAATAAACACGGACAAGACATTCGAAACCCTCAGTCTTCAGTCAAGAACCGGATCATCGTAGTAATTTCGGCTGATTAATCTTGAGATTACTAGATCACGGCCTATATATATATGAATAAAATACAAAAACGCGACAACAACGCAAAACATCCAGACAGACGATACAAGGAAAATAAGGACGGGTCATTTTCTATCCTCAGTCGTGTTCCAGATTATCTTTGCAATTTCGGCTGGTTACATTCGTGATTGCTCCAATCTGGCCAGTACTAAAGGGAAAAATAAGCTAAGAAAATTAGATTCTTTTGAAGAAAGCATCGTATGCATACGAAAACAAGGATGGAGAAATTGAGAAATGTTACACAAATACAAATGCAATTAACAGGACATAACAACCGGTGTCTTTCGACTAAGGACGAATTAAATTAAGCTGGATTGCATGTACTACAAGTAAGCACTTATGGAGGCAAGAAAACCCATCCTACTACAAGAGGGAAGACAATGCTTGTAGAGTATACAATAAAAGAACGAATGACAATCGCTCTTAATGTTTTTATTAAACATAACACAACACCACATATGTTCTAACGACGCTAAAGATGTACAGAAAACAGTACTTAAGTGTCTGAAAGATAGTGGAATTAGGATGCGTATTATTGGCAAGCAGTAAAGTGCTATTATCCAATCAGTAAAAGGAGCAAGACCTATTCTTGAGATATGAAGAACCGTGATTTAATCAAAGCACAAGATAACGTCTCTACTAACCAAATTAGCGCGCATTAGGTTTTGTACACTACCATTTTCGCAAGTACTATTTTTGCAACTAATACTACTACTACTACTACTGCTGCTGCTGCTCTGCTGTTACTAATAGTGCTGCTACTGTTGCTGCTACTCTATTGTTACTGAGGGGGCCGCTGCTGATGCTTCCACTCCTACTACTACTCCTACTACTACTACTACTACTACCACTACTACTACTACTTCTTCTACCACTTCTACTACTACTACTACTACTCCTACTTCTACTGCTGCTGCTACTACTACAACAACTACTACTACTACTACTATTACTACTACTACTACTACTACTACTACTCCTACTACTACTACTACTACTACTTCTTCTACCACTTCTACTACTACTACTACTACTCCTACTTCTACTGCTGCTGCTACTACTACAACAACTACTACTACTACTATTACTACTACTACTACTACTACTACTACTACTACTACTACTACTACTGATAATCTGTATCATAATGATTGAAGGGGTGCGGGATTGTGTCGAGCTTTATTTTTCTTTCCCATGTTATTAAAAAAGGTCAAGCAACATTGAAGAAAATATAAATGAATATTTAAAAAATTTCAAACTATGATTTTTATTTGTATATTAAACTTAAATTATAATGCTTAATATAACAAGATTCGCTTCCGTTTTAAATGTCAACGTCCGTTTGAAATCCATATGTAAACAAATATTTTTTTCTTCGAGTTCGTAATAAATGAAATAAAGCGAAAAAAAACAATAGAAAAGTTAAGAAAATGAGTTAATTATTTTAACTGTATTACATAAGGCAGAAACAATACTCCCGATCCAAAAAATTTAGGTGATACCTGGGTACGACGTTGAAAATATTTAGTCAAAATATCAACTCCCAACACAATTCTTCTCACATGATCAGATGTAATGTTGCATGCTGAAGAGCGTCAAGAACAGAAAATATAAAAATATTAACCCAGATAAATGAAAAGGGTCCATTTGATGATAGTTGTGTCTGCAAAAAAATTCTACAGTGAGGTGAGACATTCATTAGTCTCTTTTAATTGAAATGTATTTAAGTTCCTTTTTAATTGGCAGGAAAGTGACACTAGAAATACTTATGATGTCTATAAATCTCAACTCTTCATATTGGTAAATGTAATTCCTTAATTCCCACCAGATAATCTATTTTCAAATTCAGTCAAGTGAAGATTCATAAACATTTTCCCTTGACAGTCTTATCTCTTTACTAGATTTCATTATCGTATTTTTTTCATGTATCATAGATTATTTTACTGATTACGACTATACTATAACGGAGTCTTCGTTCAATTCATGAGCATATTGTCAATTTACTCTATAGTTTATGTATTATATCTAAATGTATATATATAACTTCGATATGCGCAACACATATGTCAGGTGAAAACCGCCCGGGGACCAGCTTTTTGCTAATAATAAAGAATATAATAATAAAAATAATAATAATAATAATAATAATAATAAAAAAATAATAATGATAATAATAATAATAATAATAATAATAATGATAATAATAATAATGATGATGATGATGAGGATGATGATGATGATGATGATAATTATTATTATTTGTACTTTAGGCACAAGGCCTTGAAAACTTTTGGGTAAGGGGGCTTTTCGATTACATCGACTCCAGTGCGTAAAGGGTACTCTTTTCATTGACCCCCGCAGAGTCGATCTCAGAGCATAGCGCCTGACGAAATACTGCTAAGCATTTTGCCCGGCGTGCTAACGAGTTTGCCAGCTCGTCTCTTTAATAATAATAATAATATAATAAAAATAATAATAATACTAATAATGAATAATTGATAATAATAATAATAAAAATAATAATAAGAATAATAAGAATAATAATGTAATAATAATAATAATAATAATAATAATAATAATAATAATAATAATATATATAAATAATAATATAATAATAATAATAATGATAATGATAATGATAATAATAATAATAATAATAATGATAATAATAATAATAATAATAATAATTTCTTCTATAGGCACAAGGCTTGAAACTTTGAGGGAAGGGGTCAGTTGATTAGACCGATACCAGTACGCAGCTGGTACTTAATTTATAGTCCCCGACTGGATGAAAGACCTAGTCGACCTCAGCGGAATTTGAACTCAGAGCGTAAGCATTTCGTCTGGCTTGCTAACGATTCTGCCAGCTCAACGCCTTAATGATAATAATAACAATGATGATGTCTCCAAATTTAGCACACAACCAGCAATTCTGGCCCAGAAATTATGAAGAGCAACATCGACCTCGCGCGAAATGCTGCTAAGCAATTTGACCAAGTTATCGCCTTGATAAACCTCACTGCTTTAAGCGCATGGCTTGAACGTTTGAGATGAGGTGTGAATCTTGGTAACATCGATCCCAAAAGGATAAAACGTGAAAGTCAACCTAGGTGGAATTTGAATTCATAATATAAAGAGCCGGAAGAAATGTCGCTAAATATTGACGGTTCTGCTCGCCGACTTCATAAAAACACCACCACCAACAACATCAACAACAGCAATAATAATATTTTTTACTATAAGTACAAGACATGAAATTTTATGGGGGGGGGGCATAAGTCAAATACGTCGGACCCAGTACGTAACTGATACTTATTCCGTCGAGGTCGAAAGACGAACGGCAAAGTCAGCATCGGCAGAATTTTGACGCGCAACATAAAGACAGACAAAATGTCGCTAAGCATTTGACCTGGCGCGGTAACAATTCAGCTACCTCGCCGACTTAATGATGATGATAATCAGGTTTTTTTAATAGTATGGTTTGAATAACCAAATGAAGATTTTTTCCACTTCATAATAATAGAATTAATGAAGAGCGTATAATGAAATGCAAGAAGAATTAACCAGAATAATCAATTGGACAACGAACAATAATGCCGTTGGCATTATCACATCTTACTATAGGTTATGGCAGGTCGTTGTGCTGATCTGAATTTAACGGAATCCATACCAAAGTTAACTGAATGCATATGAAATATTTATCGCTTTCAACAATAGCATCATATTAAAAGTCATTTGGGGTTAAATAAACGAGTTTGGTCAATACTTAGCGGGTTCAGGAGCCAAAGGAAGACCTGGACGTGATCATTTATCCAGCTAGAAATAATGGCTATCCGTATTCAAAGATTACGGTAACGTTCTATAAATATGTGCTGTCATTTGTGCACCGTGTCCAGTAAAGGATAATAGATTTGTTATTCGTAAAAACGTTTTACCTACGAGGGACGTTCAATAAGTAATACCTATGATCCACTTGCAGTTATTTGATCCTGCTGAAATTTTGCATGTGCATTTATTTCTATCTCTATAGATTAAGTGGCTAATTACAGCTCTGAACTAATTGTGGTTTCTGATTTACAGGTATTTGAACTGAGTCAGTGTGAAATGGAGCCTGTTGAGTGTAGAGCAGTGATCCGGTTTTTGTATTTGAAAGGACGCACACCACGGGAGACTTTTGATGAAATGAAAGTAACTTATGGTGATGATGCCCCATCATATGACCTTGTAAAACGCTGGCATCGTGAATTCAATTTGAGGCTGCCACTTTGGAAGATCGACGCATAACTATTCGCCAAATAGCCCCTGAGGTCAAGATTAGTACCGGGTCTGTGGAAACTATCATTCATGACCATTTGCATATGCAAAAGGTGTCTGCCAGATGGATTCCCAGGCTGCTCACACCTTTCCAGAAGCAAGAACGCGTCGAGTGTCGAGGATGAATTTGGAGAGGTGCCAAGATGAGTCAAAGATTTTCGAAGGACTGATTACACAGGATGAAACCTGGGTCCATCACTATGATCCAGAGACCAAAGCCCAGTCAATGCAGTGAAAGCACCGTGACTCACTTCCTCCAAAGAAGGCAAGGGTGCAGCCCTCCGCTGATTCCCAGACTACATTTCAAATGGAAATGTAAATATCTGTAAAATTTTCCAGAAGTTTATCGTTTAAGTATATATGAGTCTGTCTAAATATCTAATACGAAACATACGAGGCTGCACGTATGCATACATACATACAGTGTTGATGCTGAAAGTCCAGTAAAGGAGTCTTGAATCGAATTTAGAGACCGACTCTTTGTCTATTCACAAAAAAATCGTGAAATAAAACTGAATAATAAGCTACACACACACAACACACACGCATGTGTATGTCTTGTGTATGGCTTATCCCCCACTACCGTATATATATATATATATATATATATATATATATATATATATATATATATATATATATATATATATATATAGTATATATATGTATATATAAATATACATATATATATATACATATATATATAGTTGTGTGTGTGTCTGTGTAATTGAGTATATGTTTATGTATGTATGGGTACTTGTCTATATATATAAATACACATATGTATGTTGTGTGTGTATGTTTGTGTGTGTGTGTGTGTGTGTAAGGACATACATTTATACATGACTAAATTTTATTATAGTTTTATAAATCTTTTGTGGGGGATTTCCAGTTAAAGAGTTATGCAGCGTCGTAGACGTTCTCTTCTACAGCAATTGCTTCCACATATGCTGTGTTGTACAGACATTTACGACACATGTTGTACCACCGTTATTGAAGTCGAGACATTAAGTTTGATATAACTTATTTATTTACATCAGCTCAAATATAAAGCACGGCAACTCTATTTGTTGAAGGTGAAGAAACATCTTATTTAGGAAATCATACACATATTTCATAAACAGATGTATACAAATTGCACACAATTTCACTTGATTCGCATAGACATATGAAATTATACTTGACAATTTATTCTAAGAGCTATAAATAATTATAAAGTATGAATCCAATTTAGATGCATACTACATTTTTTTCGCAAAAAAAATTGTTGTTTATTCGATTCGATATATGAAATTTTCAGTAAAATTATGTGAATTTTAATCTAGTAAACAATCGAAAAAATATTGGAGATTTTTAAAATAAAATAACATCTATTAATATTCAATATTTTCCAAGTCTAGTTGCTTATATAAAAATGAATCTTTGCGTATGTAAAGATGAAGTTATCTACATTATCTATCTATCTGTCTATCTATCTATCTATCTATCTATCTATCTATCTATCTATCTATCTATCTATCTATCTATCTATCTATCTATCTATCTATCTATCTATCTATCTATCTATCTATCTATCTATCTATCTATCTATCTATCTATCTATCTACCGACCTCTCTCTGTTTCTCTGTCTCTGCCGATCGGTCTGTCCATTTATAACAGCGTATATATATATATATAAATATATATATATATATATATATATATATATATGTGTGTGTGTGTGTGTGTGTGTGTGTGTGTGTGTGCGTGTATGAGGGGTATATATATATATATATACATATGCACACATACAGACGAACACACACACATATATATGCATGTGAGTGTATACACATATTGCTACATGCAAAAGTGTGCGTGAATGTATGGTGTGCTTTTATGTAATTTTCAGACCTTCATATTTGTATCACTACTATATAAATATATATATATATATATATATGTGTGTGTATATATTTGTATATATTGATATATACATATATAAAAATCTATATATATATTCAAATATATTTATTTATTTACAGACGTATGTATACATATATACATGCATATATATTGGCACAGTTAAGTATATTTGAAAAAATATATATACATTAAATGTACATAAAGCGCCTACTCACATACACATATGTATGTGTACATACATATATGTGTGTATGAGTATGTGTGTGTGTGAGCGCGAGCATAATGCTTACACATAATAACATTTACATATCGTCGTAAATGAAGCGGCGTAAGTGAGGGTATGATGTGTAATGTGCGCAAGTTTTTTTTTTAAACTCGAGCCATCGTTTTAGAATGACAATACGTGGTATGGTAGTTCTTCTCCCCACCATAATATTTATGTACAGAATTGATTATGGTTGGCAGTGTTTACCCTCCCAATTCATCCTATTTAAATACGCTGCCATAATTTTGTCATATGTATGTAAATTAAGATCGTATACGCTTGTTTTAAGTTTATATTCTGTTTGTATAATCCATTATTTCAACAGTTTCCATAGATTTCTGCTCCTTTGATATATTCAATGAGTACGTATTCACCATTTGGTTTCTCTGCGCTTCGTTTGCTCAGATGTGTATTTTTTTCTGAAACAAACACATTATCAGTTCATATTTTTGTTCCTCTCATGTACATGGCGTATGCATCAATGAAAATGCTAAACTTAAACTCCTATAAGGCAAAAACATTGTAAAACACTATACGTAAAACTGCATATATTTCGACAAGATCCTGTAAACATGAATATATATTCTGCATCTTTATCTAACAGTGCTTAAAATTCAAACAGCTTCTTTATGCTTTACAGAAAATATGTCAGAAAAATGTAAGTTAATTAAAGATTTTTCAAAATAAAACGTAGCCTCGCTCGTGTTTACGTTATGGAAATACTGTAAAAAGTAACCAATATTTTCTTTGTTACACATAATGAATTTTACATAAATCGATTTTGTCAGGCAAACTATTTACAAAAATACATTTCAGTATTTTTCTTTTAAATTCTAATGTGAAAACAGTCTCGTTAATTCTTAATCAGACATCCATTGATGGAAACGTCGCAGTTTTTCTTCTTATTTATTAGTGAGACAAATAAAACAAATTGTATTGAACCTGACTAGATAAACAGCTGAAAACAGAGAGCATGTTTTAGAATATCAAACTGATTTGCCATACTGAAATATTTTACATTGAAACAACCCTTCCTTTTTAATTAAGAAATATTGTGTTCAGTTGAAGAATATGTGTTGTCGATGCAAGCAAGTAAACAACATAAGCCATATTGATAACATTCACAACCGTATAGATATGAACACTTAATAAATATACTTTCACTTTTTGCAATGAATTCATAATGGTATATCGTCTTCAAGCGGTTTACCGAACATATTATTCCTTGCGTTTCTTCCATTTTGTAACTTATTTTACTGAAACTTATTTATCGAAGCGGTAAGTATCATGAAATAACAATGAACGAAAAATACAATAAGAGTTTAAACACATACAACGGATATCGATACGGCTCAAGTCTACGTGATTCCTGTGTATGGATGGAAGCACTCCGTCGGTTACGACGACGTGGCTTCCGATTGATCCGAAGCAACGGAACAGCCTGCTCGTGAAATTAACAAGTAAGTGGCTGAGCACTCCACAGACACGTGTACCCTTAACGTAGTTCTCGGGGATATTCAGCGTGACACAGAGAGTGACAAGGCCGGCCCTTTGAAATACAGGTACAAAGAAACAGAAGTAAGAGTGAAGAAAGTTGTGGTGAAAGAGTACAGCAGGGATCACCACCATCCCCTGCCGGAGCGTCGTGGAGCTTTAGGTGTTTTCGCTCAATAAACACTCACAACGCCCGGTCTGGGAATAGAAACCGCGATCCTATGACCGCGAGTCCGCTGCCCTAACCACTGGGCCATTGCGCCTCCACTCCTGTGTATGACATATATTTTGGAAGGAATTCGTCAAACAAATGTCGTATGAGAAAGTATTGCTCAGTGAGAGGAAACACAGAAAACCTGATTACCATTCGTATTTCTTATTGATACAATGAATCTTACGATACAGACCACTTTTCCAGTTGGCAGTTATTGACGATTACCATTCACATGATTCTCTCAAATGTAGTAATTATTTATTTACCATAATTTTGAATTAATCAGGCATTATCTCTTAGAGTCAAGATTTCAAATATATGATTCTTTATTATTAGGATGACATTTCGGGATACGTTTGAGAGGCTGTATGTAGCTCGTTTGATAAAAAAACAGGTAGAACGTTTCAACTTCAAATGGTCGGTTTAAATGATAAATGTTTAACAGTGAAAGAAAGCTAAAGAGAAATAATATGGAAAATATAAAATTGTTCCCCTGTTTATCATGAAAGGACATTGATAAGACTCTTTTAATAAAGACATGATGATGAACATACATAATGAATACCAACATCCAATGTCTGCTGATACAGTTCAAAATCAACGGTATACATAGATTCTCTTGTTGTTGACTTCTGATTGGATTTCTTTAAAAAAAAAAAATCGTCAAACTTGCACCGGTCTGTTTATTTAATATATGGTGAAACCTCCGAAGAAGACTGCCAATATGTCTTTTATGTTTGTAATCAGTACGGTGTGGAGGCGCAATGGCCCAGTGGTTAGGGCAGCGGACTCGCGGTCATAGGATCGCGGTTTCGATTCCCAGACCGGACGTCGTGAGTGTTTATTGAGCGAAAACACCTAAAAGCTCCACGAGGCTCCGGCAGGGGATGGTGGTGATCCCTGCTGTACTCTTTCACCACAACTTTCTCTCACTCTTACTTCCTGTTTCTGTTGTACCTGTATTTCAAGGGGCCGGCCTTGTCACTCTGTGTCACATTGAATATCCCCGAGAACTACGTTAAGGGTACACGTGTCTGTGGAGTGCTCAGCCACTTACACGTTAATTTCACGAGCAGGCTGTTCCATTGATTCGGATCAACCGGAACCCTCATCGTCGTAACCGACGGAGTGCTTCCACACAATCAGTACGGTATGATTTGAAAGTAATGTAGCTATTAACATATGCAATTCTATATTTGAGGATATAAACGATGGTTCAAAATCTTGTGTAGTGATGTCATAAGGATTAAATCCTCTTTTAGTCTTCGCAAAATACTCACAACTTACATCGCTGATATTCTCTTACTTTGGAAGCTATTCAAACATACAAATCGGCAATTAAAAGAAAAAAGAAGCAAAATACACACCTATGCATTTATTTGCATATATACACCTATGCATATATTTATTTAATAATAAAGACAAAACTGGAGAGGTATTTTTAAGATTATTTAATACGTATTAATTACAGGTGTTTCACGAAGGCTATGGAAACCTTGTAAGCCTGAGATATTTATAATTCCAGATCATCCGAAAATCTTTCAAAATATGCTTCTTTCACTTGTAGTAACTCGTAGAAAAATGCAAGAAAAAAAAGGAACATATTGTAGCAAAAAAGGTAAGCGGTCCCTTAGTTCGTGTTTCCGGGCATGGTGTCATTTATGTGTTAATTACTAATTAAAGATATGCATCGGATTATGATTGTGACTTAAAGACAGTTTTATGACGACTTGACATTTCCGCTTAACATATAGATCGACCTCAAATGCAATTATGTATTTATAGTTGTGCAGACAAATAATTATATACAAATCGCCGAAGGTAGATCCATGGGTGTACTTCTAGATAGAGGAATGATTCGGTGAACGAATGTGTAGGTATATACATTAAAAACATCCATGCTGACAGATATACATACATATATATATATATATATATATATATATATATATATATATATATATATATATATATATATATATGTATGTTATATGTATATATATATATATTATAGAGAGAGAGAAGAAGAGAGGAAGAAGAAGAAACTTCATCCACATTTAACACGCTTTCCAATTTAAATTATGTATATATATATATATATTTATATATATTATATACAGACAAAAAATGGCAACAAGAGGGAGAGAGACCAGTTGAAGCCAAACCCCAAAGTTTGTTTTTAATTTATTTTAATTTTAAAGGCAACGGCCATTCAACACATTGATGTTCAAATTTAACTGCTCTTCCTCCCCTCTTTGTTTCTTTCTTTCTCTCTCTGTATATATATATATATATATATACTAGCAGTATCGCCCGCCGTTGCTCGGGTTTGTAAGGGAAATAACTATATAAGCATTTTTAGAGCGTTATAGCCAAAAAATAGCCAAAAAATGCATTCAAAATGGAAAAAAACGATGGTATTTTTAAAAATCGTGACTCATCGTAGACGCGCGCTAATATCAAAAAGGGCTCGATATGTATCACGACTATAAGATACCGGTTTTGGTTAAACTGCACCGCAAAATGTGGGAGTAGTTAGGAATCTAAATAGTAGGAGACAGACACACAACCTTACTTTTATATATAAAGATATCCACACGCACACCAACGTATATGGAGAGAGGAGGAGAGAGAGAGAGCTAACATTCATATTAATATAACTAATAACTTGTAGCCAAATTATTACAATGTCCAATAGGTAATTATGCAGTACACAGACAAAATGATTTGGCATTGTTATTAATTAGAATACTAGTTTGAAGTGATTAATAGCCGTATATTTATGCTGGATTATTTGGTCGCCTTTAATTTCAGTAAGTTTGTCGTCTGGCAACAGGTAATTCTGATTCAATGGTATTTTTACCATTAATTTTCGTTTGTTTTTGGAAGCACACCGTCGGTTACGACGACGAGGGTTCCGGTTGATCCGAATCAACAGAACAGCCTGCTCGTGAAATTAACGTGTAAGTGGCTGAGCACTCCACAGACACGTGCACCCTTAACGTAGTTTCCGGGATATTCAGCGTGACACAGAGAGTGACAAGGCCGGCCCTTTGAAATACAGGTACAACAGAAACAGGAAGTAAGAGTGAGAGAAAGTTGTGGTGAAAGAGTACAGCAGGGATCACCACCATCCCCTGCCGGAGCGTCGTGGAGCTTTAGGTGTTTTCGCTCAATAAACACTCACAACGCCCGGTCTGGGAATCGAAACCACGATCTATGACCGCGAGTCCGCTGCCCTAACCACTGGGCCATTGTGCCTCCACTCCCTTGAATTAATATATATGTAGTAAACGTAACCAGACTTCAAGAGGATACCTCGTTGACAGGATCCGCATATCCAGATATTGATATTTTAGTGAGAATGTGAACACCACCTTTCTGATGTTCGCGCTTGAGGTTTTCATGTTCCAGATGGAATACTTTGAAATTTTTGAAACAGTTTTTTATAAGCTTTCTCCACTCGAACTCATTTACAATCATCTCTTTCGATATCAAACGCCAGGACTTTGAGTTTGTTCTTTGCTGTCTTTGTATCTCATTTTCTGTTTGTGTTAATGATATTTTCCTCGCTGTAGCTCACCAGTAAACACTTTTCTATGAATTACTACCACCTTCCATACGGTCGATGTGTCATGTCCATCACATTTGAGATGTTCTAAGAAACTCTAAGAATGATTGGGCACTGCGGCCTGACAAGGGCATCAATGTCCGGTGTTCTCTTTTGCCATTTAATGTCGAATACACTTCTTGGACACTTCTGCTAAAAAGGCTCAAAGCATTATAATATGTTCAAAGTTTATCGTCCAGGTTTTGGAAAACTACGAAAGAGCAGTAAACACGCACGTTGTATGTACAAAGCTGCTGGTATTGATGGTTATGTCGTGATGAAATGAAATTCTCTTATCCAAATTTTTCGGAAGCACCAGAAGCTTTCTGGATGAGAAGAAGTTATTTTGGATTCAATATAATATTCTCCTGGAGCAGGTGTAAGCAGTGCTTTGGTTTTTGTAAGGTTGATTATATGACGAAACGCTTTACACAAAATTGTGAAAGGATCAAAAAGGTGCTGTATGGCAGATTCGGTGGGTGCTAAATCGTCTGCGTAAAGAATTTACATACATATATATGTACATGCATATGTACATGCATATATATATACATATATATATATATATATATATATATGTAAAATGCAAAATGAGACAAGAACGCAGAACATTCAGAAGACGATACGAAAAATACGGACGGGTCATTCGAAGCCTTTGATCTTCAGTCAAGAACCGGATGATCCTCGGGATTTCGGCTGATTAATCTTGAGATTGCTCCAAACTGGCCAGCATACATACACATACGCAATCTGACACACACATACACACACAGGTACACATACAGATAGATAAAAAAATAGATAGATAGATAGACAGAGAGAGAGAGAGAGAGAGAGAGAGAGAGAGAGAGGTGGCTAAAATGCAGTCTCCTTTTCAGTAGCGTATAGTCCACTGCGCATGGAATATTTTATATAAAAAAAATAAATTAAAATCATTACAAAAACGAGCGAATGGATGCTGACTGTATCCGTTGAAACCTTACTTGTTATATATTTCTATGGAACACATTAACACAAATGTTTTTCTAAAAGTAGTAGAACATACGTAAGTATGTATGTATGTATTTATGTATCGAAACAACCACTCATACTCACTTACGTATGTGCGTATATATGTATGTATGCATAAAACAATATTCCTTCCTTTGTAACTACCTTTAAGCTAACATATTTATGATTCGTAAACGTAAATATACGTCGAAAAACTATCAAACATCAATATATTCATTGTGAAATTAAGTTTGTGGTACGTTGTGGATAGCAAAGACGTTTCGAAATAACTATTTATATATATTTTTTCTTCCTTCTATACGAACTTACACACGGAATAAATTGATATCTGTGTGTGTTTGTAATTATTTGGCAAACGTAGGTTTTTGCCTTCGACAATTCTTATATGTAATTTTCGTATCAAATTTGAAATTCTGCTACGTTTACTTTTGCAAATGTTCTCCCATTTTCGCTCAGAGCAGTCAATTACCTTAGTCAATTTAAACTTCGATAAACAGTACATATCTAAATATATATATATATAACTATATATGTAAATATATATATATATATATATATATATATATATATATATATAATATATATAATATATATTATATATATATATATATATTATATATATATGAATATATTTATATGTATATATATATATATATAATATATATATATATATCTATATATATATATATACAGATGGATAGATAGATATGTATACGTACATACGGACGTGTGTGTGTATGTGTTTGCGTGTTTGTGTAAGTGTGTACGTGAA
This sequence comes from Octopus sinensis, assembly GCF_006345805.1. Taxonomy (NCBI): domain Eukaryota; kingdom Metazoa; phylum Mollusca; class Cephalopoda; order Octopoda; family Octopodidae; genus Octopus; species Octopus sinensis. Next base: position 26,024,686 of record NC_043017.1, read on the forward strand.
ATGCATGTGTGTGCGTGTGCATAATTGCTTGTCTCGCCTAGTAGTTAACAAGGTGTCTGAAGCTGTCTCCCTCTATACATTTATATATATGTATATATATATATATATATATATATATATATAATATATATATATGTAATATATATATATGTATATATATATATATATATATATATATATATATATTATTATATATAATATATATATATATGAGATTTATCATTATATATATATATTTATGCACAAATATACCATATATATACTCAAATACTTATATATATAGATTAGAAATACAAACGCAGGCGTACGCAATATAAACATTCAAAGTTGCATATATATGTTGTGTAGGTCTGTATGTATGTATGAATATATTCATGTACCTGTCTATATACCGATATAATTTGTTTTATTTTATGTTTATAGCAGTATAAGGTAGATGCAATGTAACCCTTTCTGCCATTTTAAAATAACGATTAAATGCATATTTTGTTTATGAATTTTTTCATACATATTTTCAAATCAAATTTCTTCGTAAACTTTCTAACGATTTTGAT
>NC_043017.1:26030239-26032739 GCF_006345805.1 Octopus sinensis
TGTGTGTTTTTGTGTGTTTGTGTGTGTTTTTGTGTGTTTTTGTGTGTTTGTGTGTGTTTGTGTGTGTTTTTGTGTGTTTTTGTGTGTTTTTGTGTGTGTTTTGTGTGTGTTGGTTTTTGTGTGTTGTTTGTGTGTGTTTGTGTTGTGTTTGTGTGTGTTTGTGTGTGTTTGTGTGCTCATTTGTGTGCGTTTGTGTGCGTTTGTGTGCTTTGTGTTCGTTTGTGTGCGTTTGTGTGCGTTTGTGTGTGTTTGTGTGTGTTGTGTGTGTTGTGTGTGTTGTGGTGTGTTTGTGTGTGTTTGTGTGTGTTTGTGTGCGTTTGTGTGGCGTTGTGTGCGTTTGTTTGCGTTTGTGTGTCGTTTGTGTGCGTTGTGTGCGTTGTGTGCGTTTGTGTTGCGTTTGTGTGTGTTTTGTGTGTGTTTTGTGTGTTTGTGTGTGTTTGTTGTGTTTGTGTGTGTTTTGTGTGTGTTTGTGTGTGTTTGTGTGTGTTTGGTGTGTGTTTTTGTGTGTGTTTGTGTGTGTTTGTGTGTGTTTGTGTGTTTTGTTGTGTTGTTTGTGTTGTTGTGGTGTGTGTGTGTGTGGTTTGTTTGTGTGTTTGTGTGGTGTTTGTGTGTGTTTGTGTGTGTGTTTGTGTGTGTTTGTGTGTGTGGTTTGTGTTGTGTGTGTTTGTGTTGTTGTGTGTGTTTGTGTGTGTTTGTGTGGTGGTGTGTTTTGTGTGTGTTTGTGTGTGTTTGTGGTGTGTTTTTTGGTGTGTTGTGTGGTTTGTTGTGTGTTTGTGTGTGTTTGTGTGTGTGTTTGGTGTGTTTTTGTGTTGTTTGTGTCGTGTTTGTGTGTGTTTGTGTGTGTTTGTGTGCGTTTGTGTACGTATATATTATATGTCCATTTGGATTATATTTGTTTATCATATACATCTTTCATGATACAAACACGAAATTATTACACAAATGTGAGTGAGAACACTGAGATATTTTTGGTATCTAACATATGTCAGATACTGCGAGCGCTGCTTCTGATTGGTCAATCCATGGTGATGACTTGAGGTCACGGTGACGGCACTACTTTTGTCATTCATAAGTTACAACTAAACGTGAAGGATTTAGTTATTGGGTTAATAAAATATGGTCGTTTATTCGTGTGTAATAAATAAAATACCAAACTCATTCCCTATGGATACCGTATTTATTACAAATCGTGGCTTGTAATAAATACGGTATCCATAGGGAATGAGTTTGGTATTCTCTCTATATTAACTGAAATTTGAACATTATCTGCTCTATTGTAGATAGTGCGCAACCATATAGAAATGGGAGCTTCAAATCAAAAATTGGGCAAGAGCTTTGTATGGAGTGAAAATTTGAAAAACTTAACTGAAGGTAATAATTGCTTGAACAAAACGACTCGATCGTCAAGTCTTTGTATGCACACGTCTCAATATCGTTTATACTTTTACTAGACTCTTTCAATTTTGTTCTGGTTCTGTCCTTGTTTGTCCTCTCTGTGTCCTTGTTTGTCCTCTCTGTGTCCTTGTTTGTCCTCTCTGTGTTTAGCCCCTTGTGGGTAGTAAAGAAATAGGTATTTCGTCTGCCGTTACGTTCTGAGTTCAAATTGTTTTTTTTTCCAAATGTTTAATTGATATATTTTATTGAGGTATGTCTCAATATGCGTGCACGCGTATCTATGTGTAGTTATATGAAATATATGCAACTATATGTATATGTATACATTAATATATAATTCAGTGAAGACGTGTGCGTGTGTGGTGTGATCATGTGTATATATATGCGTTTGTACAGGTATGCAAAATCGAAACACACACACACATATACACTAATTGCTTTTAAAGACATTAATTAAATGTTGTACTTCAAAGCATTACTTTGGACAGTTGCTCAGACGCTAAGACACTCATTATTTTTAAAAACATTAATTAAAAGAATTACTTAAAATTTATTACTTCAGAATATTGCTGAGACAGAAATGCAGTTTTATAACTTTGCTCGTATGTACTCTTTTTCTCTTTTACTCTTTTACTTGTTTCAGTCATTTGACTGCGGCCATGCTGGAGCACCGCCTTTAGTCGAGCAAATCGACCCCGGGACTATTCTTTGTAAGCCCAGTACTTTTCTATCGGGCTCTTTTGCCGAACGCTAAGTGACGGGCACGTAAAACACACACCAGCATCGGTTCTCAAGCAATGCTAGGGGGACAAACACAGACACACCAAACACACACACAACATACATATATATATATATACATATATACGACAGGCTTCTTTCAGTTTCCGTCTACCAAATCCACTCACAAGGCATTGGTCGGCCCGGGGCTATAGCAGAAAACACTTGCCCAAGATGCCACGCAGTGGGATTGAACCCAAAACCATGTGGTTGGTTAGCAAGCTACTTACCACACAGCCACTCATGCGCCTATGTAGACGTTTATAATAACATTAACCACGAGAAGCAGACATGTAATCAAAACCATCAGTTAGGTGCAGCCATT
>NC_043017.1:26035239-26037739 GCF_006345805.1 Octopus sinensis
ACACACACGTATATATATATGCATATGTGTGTGTGTGTGTGTGTGTGTGGGCGTGCGCGTATGTATATCCACCTGCGCCCACTACGTATGCATACATATCTGTCTCTTTAGAAAGTGATATACGTACATAAACATCTCATATATATATATATATATATATATACATACTACACGTACATAAATGCATACACGTATATAAGTACGTATATATAAAGTTTTGTGCGTGCATGAGTTTTAATGTGTAACCATATAAATGAAAAGTCAGATAATGAAGGAATACAGACGCCAAAAGCAGATTTAATAAAATGAAAATACATAAGTGAAACAAAAGTATATATGTAACACAAAACATGAAATATTAGCTGTTTATTGACACCATAATATTTACGTTTGTTTTTTGCAATATAACGATATAAGTATGTAAATGGCTTAAAGCATTTTACATCGTCAAAATTATAACAGAACAGGCAATATAATATTACGATTGCTGACTAAATTGTCTGACACGCACCTCGTCCATTCTTGTTTGTTATATTATTATGTGAGCTTACGTCAAACTGTTGCGCTCATGAATGCCATAAAGGGGCAGCCATTTTTGTTTTTATTTCAGTGTATTGAGCGAGTAGACCGCAAATCGTCCTTGGTGGCTATTCAGAGTGAAACACGTGCCCACGAATGTCTTTATATCTCCAGACAGGAAATTTGCCCTTTTCCTTAATGGCATGTCAGTTTTGACGTATTATTGCATTTTTAATTCCCTCTCTTTTTTACTTGCTTCAATCATTTACCTGTGCTCATGCTGGAGCAATGCCTAGAAGAACTCAATCGCTACGAGTGGTTTTTTTTGTAACCTTCGTATTTACTCTATCCGACACTTTTGCCAATACCCTACATTACGAGGACGTAAACACACAAACACCAGTTTTCAGGCGCTGGCGGGAGACGAGCACAGACACAAAGATACATTTCTCTGTCTGTCTGCCTCTCAACCATTTCTGTCGAAGAGCGTATATATACTAGTATGTATACACCCCCCCCACACAACACATATATTATATATATATATATATATATATATATATATATATATATAATAAGAAATTATATTTTCCTTTTTTTAATTTCTTATATATATACAAACTCACCCGGGGTGATAGTCGAAATTCCTCTTTTCTCTTACTACTATTACTACTACTCTATATATATATGTGTGTGTATGTATATATATATATATAATTATGAAGGAGAGCCTATGAGGCATGTGGGAGATCTTAAACCCTTAAATCCTTAAAAATGTTTTAGCCCGAAGGCCGCGGCCATGCTGGGGCACCACATTGACTGTTAGTCTACGGATTCCTTACTCTTTCTTTCTCTCTCTCTCTCAATTGCCTGTAATTCAGACCTCTTCAAGTTCCCAGCAGACAAAAACGAGAATGGCGAAGAAGATGCCCTGGAACACCCACACTGACGCAAGGTACTCGCACTTGCGGATAGTAATGTCCGCCCCGATAGCAGTGATCACGGATATGCTCCAGTGGTCTTAGAACACCGTAGTTTCGATTATAAACTGTCAGATTTATGTACTGCCATGTAATCGCACACTTTGAGATGTCGTACGAATGTTGCTAGTGCCCTGGTCGCAGTTTCAGGACAAAATGTTTGACAGCGTATTACAAACAATAAGTGAGGTTAACGGCCACCACGTATTTCTGATTCGCTAAATTGTGCCTACCATGCTGCAAACGTGACAAGTAATTATTATTATGGAAATTAAACAAATTGATAGATATATCTGCCTCTTCAAAGGAGAGCGTTTATAAGGGAATGATAACTGGATTCAAGGAAGCAGAAAATTAAACGAAATTACCCAAAAGAAAAGAAAAATTGATTCACCGAAAAAAAAATAATAATAATAAAACCCATCAAATCATACGAAAAGCAATTTAGTATTTACGTTCATTGGGAACCTTCTTATGAGAAAATATGAAATTGAGTTATAAATGTATGTAATTGTTAAATTACATGTCGTCATGTCTCTTCAAAGAGTCAGTTTCTCTTCAAAGAGTCAGTTAATTAACATCCACGAAATTCTCTTCTCCATATTCATAGAAAATAATTTGTATCTCACGGAATTAAAAACAAATGGTGCATTGATGAAGCATATACAAATGCAGTCACATTCTGCTATATGGTACTCTATTGTACTATATTCTATTATATTATTTTGTATTATATTTGACTATATCATATCGTATTACAAGGCGGCGTGCTGGTTGATTCGTCAGCATGGGGGCGATATGCTTATCAATATGTCGCCCGTCGCTATGTTCAGAGTTCAAATTCAGCAGATGTCAACTTTGCCTTTCATCCCTTTCGGGATCGATAAATTAATTGCCACTTGATGACTAAGGAGGATGTGATCGACTGTTCCCCACCTCCTCATTATCCAGGCCATGTTCCTATAATAGAAAGAATTATATCATATTGTATTATGTCATAT
>NC_043017.1:26040239-26062739 GCF_006345805.1 Octopus sinensis
TATATATATATATACATGTATATATATATATATGTACATATATATATGTACATATATACATACATATATTTATGTACCTCCAACCTCCAACCGTGCTGTTTACTGCTGTGATTTTTGCTACTAAGGTATCGGTTACACTTTGATTAATCTACAACAAGATTATTCATCTTTCTATTTCACATAAATACATTACCGCTTCGTCAAGAAACTGCTACTTTAACCGATACCCAATAATGGAGTTGTTCGAGATTGATGCTCCCTTAAGGAATTCCTATAACCACCAAAAGGATGCCTTCCTTAAGGAGTTGGTTTGTAAAACCAACGCATTCATAAACCGGATAAGATGGCTCATTTTCTTCCACGAGAACGAAGATCTAAAATCGAACCGGACAACGGCATCGTCCGAATACGGCCGGCTTTTAAAACATTGGATACGCCGCCACCGAACCCAAGACTGAGGAAGTTTGAGGACGACTGTGTGGGACATAGTTAGAAAGATTAAGTTCAGGAAGTCACCCAGGAGAAATGCCCACCTCAGATACCTAGATAAAATTACCAAGGACATTAATAGATCGGACGGAGTCCTGGTCCAGTCCGACAAGACCAGGAACACATAAAGATGCCCATTAAGGAAGTACCTAGATTACTCGGTAAAGAGATCAAGAAAAATTATAGAAAAACCAATTGGAGTACCCTGAGGAAGGTAAACTTGGAAATTAAGGAAATAATATTTAAACACCGAATTCAAATGAGGACTCAGCCGCTTAGCCCCAAGCAACCCAGATTTATGTGAAGGACCATAAGCCTAACTTCCACACCAACCCAGCGCTAAGACTCATATGCCCTGCTAGATCTGATATCGGGATAATCAGTAAGTACATTTTAGATAAATATATCCCTAGTTTAGTAAACAAACTGAAGCTCAGCCTCTGGGCCAACTCCTCCCAGGTAGTGAAGTGGTTCTCTTCCATCCCCAATAAGAACCGTACTAGGTTCATTCAGTTTGATATCGCCAGCTTCTACCCCTCGATTAACCCTAGTGTGCTAAATAAGGCCCTCTGGCATGCTCACAACAAGGCTGGCCTCCCCAGAGAGAGATAGATATCATTTTAGTTGCCAGGAAATCGTTTTATTAAGTTTGATAATAAGTTGTGGATCCGTAAAAATACTCCCAATGAATTTGATGTGCCTATGGGTAGTAGGATAGTGCGCAGATAGCCGATTTAGTCGGTATATATATCTCTACGAATTCTGTTCCGACCAATCCCGGAGATCGCGGGCGGCCTGTATCGTGACGATTGTCTGTTTTACCTGCAAAAACCACGAACAGAATAGTGCAGAAAACTAAGAGCAGGTTAGCTAGGTTTTTTAATAGAATGGGCATGAGTATAGTTTTTGATAATGAACTCCAAGGCTAATTTCCTAGACGTTACACTTAACCTTAATAGCGACTCATACTGCCCTTACCATAAGCCTTCCACTAATTTGAAGTATGTCAGTGTCTTCTCAAATCATGCCAAAACCGTAACAGACAATTTGGTTAAAAACATCTCTCTAAGATTGTCTGGCTTGTCGCCAGTGCCGATATTTTTATGCAGAAAGCGGAATTTTTATAACGCCGCACTGTCCAAGGCCGGTTATAGGCAGAAGGTAATTTATATTGATCCGGCCCTTCCGATGCCATCATTCGGTCATCAGGATAGGGCCGTATATAATAACATTAACATTTTAAGTAAGGACGGGAGCGCGGCGGATGCCGGGGTAGTCGCTCCCGCATTTAATTTAGCGAACAAGGATAATTATCGGCCGGGAGGTCTTACAACTAACCCAAGACCCGTATTTATCCGAGAATCACCCACAGAGTGCGATGGAGAGCTAGCGTCCCGACCCATCACACTGATAGGAATAAGCATATATGGTTTGTAATCCCCTTTGGTAAGCAGATTAGAACTAACCTCCCCTCTTGTTTAGACAAGCCATCGCCAATAACTTCCCAGAAATTCCAAATATTACTTCACGGTTAACTCACATAAAGTTTAGGATAGCTTTCTCCCAACACTAAAACCTCGCCCAGATAATCGCCTCCCATAATAATAGGCTACTTACTAAGACCCCTATCACCTTTTTCGGAGGACAGCCTCTTCCGCTCCCGGTTTAATGCTCAGTAGGAATAATTATAGTAGTAATAATGATATGAGAGCCAGTACAGTGACACATAATCTCAGCTCCAGCCAGGGAGTACCCACTAGGGGTATAGTTATAAACAGGGGTGTTGTGGTTGACGGTAACAATGGAGTAGGTATAGAGCGCCCCAATAGCAACCCCAGCATCATTTCCCGCAATAGCCGCACCAGGGCACTAGCAATGACAGTACTCTGATAGATAGTGGAGAATCAGGGGTTATTCCTATAGTTATAGTGACGTAGTGGAAAATAGAGTAGTAAGCGGCTGCAGGTCTCGGAACGAATATAGTGACAGGAACGCAGTTCTAAATTAGAAAACTAATCCTAGCAGATTAAGATTTACGTCGGCGAACTCCAAGATCAAAAACGCCGTCTACCAATGCAAGGTTTACACGACTCAGATGTCTTCACTTATGTAGGGGCATCATCCTCAAGATTATCTTTGCGTGTCTCCAATCATTACGCAACTTTTCGGGACGTGAACAAGCGCCAGACCACGGGACTCAGTAAGCTAATATGGCGACTGAAGGATACGAAACTTAAGCTACAGGCTGGAATGGTCAATTTTGTCGGTGGCCCTCCCATTTGATAGGGGCAGAAGACAGTGTAACCTTTGTGTCTCCGAACTCTTCCATATTTGTTTGCCAGAGGCCGGATGGTAAACGGGCTCTTACAGTCGGCTTTTCGATGCCCCCATTGGCGGCGTTACACTATCTGGCTTTTAAATAGCGTTTATAAATAATACCGGCACCATAGCCCTTGGTAACAATTCTGAAATGCCTTTAGATATCTACGATTATCCACTGCAAGGGGAATTACTCCTGTAAGACAAACGGGGGCTTGGTTTTTCACAGCGGGGGGTTTCCTTGACAAGGCAGGCTCAGATGAACACACACACACATAAAACATAATATATATATAATTTTTTTCTTTCTGCCACCCAACGGTTATCACGGCAGTAGCCACTGACAGCCGAACGATCAAACGCACACACGTACACAAAAAGTGTTTTTTCTACCCCTACGCCAACACACACATATATAGAACAGTATACACCACACACACGTCTCTAAGTAGATTTTTTTCTCGCCCCTTAAAAACATCCAATATTCCTTAAATAGTCAGAACTTTATTCTCGGTCACTAAGAACATCTATACAACCTCACCCACATGATTGATCGATGCCTGACCTGTAGAATTCTTCAGCCACCGGTTTCTCAGCAAACACTGATAAACAGTTTCGCCATGGGCCTTAGTAGGAGTAGTTCGATTGGTTTTTGCTCCGCCTCTGTTCTGGTTTTGTTTCTCTAACGGAGGATCTTTTTTCTTCCTGAAGAGAAAGACACAATATGGTCCCATTATTCAATCGGATTTTGGTAATTTGTGCCTTTCGAACACGGTAGAATGAAAAAAACGATTTCTGTTCAATCTGCGTTCAGCTCCATTTCCTCAATTCACCACTAATGTTTTATATATATATATATATATATATGCGTGTATGTGTATTTGTGCACGTGTATATGTATATGTATGTACGTATGTATTTATGAATCTCTCTCTCTCTCTCTCTCTCTATATATATATATATATATATATATATACATTATATATATATGGATAGCTACGTAGCAATACATATATATGCCAACACATACAGGCGTCCTAAAGTGCATGTATATAAATTGTAATTATACTACTGAAGACATTTCTGGTTGCTCTATATTCCTGAGACAAATAAGGATTATAGAAATCAATATAGCTCTGTAATTACTTATCGTGTATATATACGTATATATCGTGTATATACACACATAGACACACACAGATATGTCGTCAAGTAAGTTCTTGCGGTTTTTAACCTTTAAATTCAGATGCACATATCTCTGTTCAGACAAAACATTATTAATTGAAATAAACACAATCAGAATCAACACCCTTTTGCCAACGCAAAACGAGTTTATATGCCACTAACGTAAAAATCCTGCGTTATGGTGGTAATGAAGTCGTTGAAGGCGTGTTTGGCATCGTCTTGGCTTTTGAAGCATTTCTCACGCAGGAAGTTGTCGAGATGCTTGAAAATGTGGTAGTCGGTATGCGAGAGGTTTGGTGAGTATGGCGGATGAGGTAGTTTCGTAACCCAATTCGTTCAATTTCTACAGGGCCAGTTGTGCGATGTGCCGCCGAGCGTTGTCGTGGAGAAGAATTGCTCCTTTTCTATTGACCAATGCTGGCTATTGTCGTAGGAGTTTCATCCATTTTCTGATAGTACTTCTCGTCGTATGGTTTCACTTGGATCCAAAAAGCTGTGATGGATGTGACCGGCCGCAGACCACCAAACAGGCACCATGATCTTCTTTTGGTGCAACTTTGGCTTCGGTAAGTGCCGTGGAGCTTCGACGTCGTCCAAACACTTGCCGGTTGTCGTAAAGAATCAACTTTTCATCGCAAGTCACAATCCGTTCGAGAAACAGGTCGTTCTTTTTGCGTAATAGAACAGGTATAATTACCAACGCAGTAACATCTATCATACATCAAAATGAAGGTGGTTCTCTGTGCATCATATCCATAGTTCTCAACATACGGTTTCTCTCAGTAGCAATGTTCCACCTTCGAATGATCCTTGCCCCGTAAAAATGTTGACTGTTCTTTGAGCCACTTCTATACTACCTCCACTATCACGAGATTTAGCCCCTTCAGTCTATCATCCCTTCGGCGCCACGAAAGAGGGTTTGAGAGACAAACATTATTCCAGTGACGAGGAAGTAAAAACTGTTGTGAAGAAGTGGCTCAAAGAACAGTCAACAGAATTTTACAAGGCAGGGGTACATGCTCTCATTCGAAAGTGGAACATTGCTATATAAGAGAAAAGGTGACTATGTTGAGAAGTAAGGATGTGATCCACAGGGGGCCAGTTTCATTTGTGTGTCTGTGTTTCCACCCCACCAACATCGCTTGACAACCGTTGCTAGTGTGTTTAATTCCACGAAGCTTAACGGCTCGGCAAAAGAGACTGATAGAATAAATACTAGGGTTGCAGAGAATATGTGCCGGCGTCGATTTGCGGTGCACCAGCATGGCCGAATCAAATGAATGAAACAAATAAAAGATTATGAATACCTTCTGAAATTGTCTTTCATTGCTCGTAGAAGATATTTCTTTGGAACGCTTTTTTTGTCACTGCACTACAGTCTCGGTTTCGCTTCCTCCCAATGCTTGAGAACAGATTCGGGAACTTTTCTGTTTGAACGGCAGTTTTTCACATAATTTCTAGGTAACTAAAAAATGTTAAACTTCGTATACTGGTAGAATGTGTTTATAAAACATCTTTTTCTCTTGGCTTTGTTGAGAAAATTCTATAGTTTTGCTTTATTGAGGAAATACTATAGTTTGTAAGATATTTATTGTTTTTTTTCTTCAAGTTCTGCAATTTCAACCAATCAATGATATCTATTGAGGTAATAAACATTCTGTGCCGTATGAATATGTCCCTCGTTTAAGAAACAGATTGGGTTTATTTACATTTGTAAAGAAAAAATATACCCTTTCCCCACCCCTAACACTAACCCTAACTAACCCTAACCTTAAAAGAGATTGAAATGCAATAGATGGATACTAGGGTCACAATTATGGGTGAGAATTTCATATGACACCGCTAGAAAAAACTGCCGTTCAAACCGATAAGATACCAGATTCGTAATATCGATTGTCATTTTATCTCAAAACACTTCTACTAACAACGCTATGTTCTTTGGTTTCGAAATCAGAATTTGATGCCTAAAATTCTATGAAAAGGTGAGAAAGTGGGTTCCTAACCATACCATATATTATAATGAATATCAAAATTTGGCAGTTAAAATATTAACTAGAAGGCACGATATTTACACATATCGCTAAATAAATATTTAATAGACGTAACCGCTGAATTCAGAGGACTAGATGAAAAGAACGAAAATGGATTATTATTATTATTATAATTTCATTTGGTGAAGGGTTATAGAACGTCAATAAATAATTTTCACTCAATTACAAATCATATTTGTAGGATGATTGGAGTGGTGGTGTATATATATGTCTATATACGTATATGTACACATATATTCACTTATATATATATATATACATACACACTAATAATTGAATTGAACTAAATCAGATTCAGCTCACAAGCTGTGGCTATGATGAGGCCACCGCCATTAACTAGGGTACTAATATATATATATATATATATAATATATATTATATATATAATATATATATAATATATATATATATATAACATTTTTTATATATATATATATATATATACATATTTATATATATATATATATATATATATACATATTATATATATATATATATATATATATAGATATATATATATATATATATATTATATATATCAATATATATCCTTATGTATATGTGTGTGCATCCATAAATTAGTGAGGGCAGTCACACAAATGTTTTTATGATCGTATGTGTGCCGTTGAGACTAATAATTCGTTAGAAAGAGTTCCTAATTTAATAGTAAAGTGTAATCCAAACCTATTTATTAGTGCTTTCGTCAGGGATCTACAAATTACATGCAATAAAATCCCCTTCATCTTGACGTGTGCAGTATATAGATCCAATTAACTTTGTATTTATTAAATCATAATTTATATAAATTAATACAAAGTTCTTTGGTACTATGGTCTCTGCTTCGACTCCATATACACCTGAGGTTTGAAACGACACTGCGAAGATTACAAATATACGAACTTATTATCATGTAAAAGATATTAAAAGGTAATGAAATAAACATTCATATATAATTATAATAAGCGAATTTTATCTGACATTATTGGTTTCAAATTTTGGCAGAGGCCAGAAATTTCGTGGGAGTGGGTAAATTGAATGGATCGGTCCCAGTACTTAAGTGATACTTTATCGACGTCGAATAAATGAAAGATAAACACGACTCCGGAGGCGTTAGAACTTAGAACCTATAGACGAGCGTTGGGTATTTTGTCCGGCTAGGTAACGATTCTGCCAGTTCACCGAATTATCTTAGATATATTACTGATTTGAAAAGTTTTGGCACAAGGTCAGTAATTTCTGGATGAAGAACAAGTCAATTACATCAACTCTAGTGCTCAGTTGGTACTTATATTATCTACCCGGAGAGGATGAAAGGCAAAGCCGACTTCACCAGAATTTGAAATCAGAAAGTAAAGACGGGTGAAATGCGTCTCGGCATTTTGTCGGGGTCGGTAACGACTCTGCCAGCTCGCCGCTGTATCTGAGATTAATTATTGGGAGATATTTCGGCACATGGAAAGATGCTTCATTACTCATGTAAATGCCTAGGTCTCGCACTGATTGTGTCTCTTGGATTGCAATCCTCCGAACACCAGTGTATTTAATTGGTATTGCATTTAGTTTTGCATGCTGATAGCACAAAGCTTGAAACTCTTCAGCATTAAACTGCATGCTATTCTTTGCAGCCCACTTGCATATTACATCCAACTCAAATTACAGTTGCAGATACATATATAAATACACACACACACACACACACACAAATATACATACACATAAACGCACATCTATATATATATCTGTATCTATGTCTATCTATCTATCCATCTATCTATCTATATCTATCTATCTATCTATCTATCTATCTATCTATCTATCTATCTATCTATCTATCTATCTATCTATCTATCTGTCTGTCTATCTGTCTATCTATCTATCTATCTATCTATCTATCTATCTCTCTCTCTCTCTCTATATATATATATATATATGTGGAGGCGCAATGGCCCAGTGGTTAGGGCAGCGGACTCGCGGTCATAGAATCGCGGTTTCGATTCCCAGACCGGGCGTTGTGAGTGTTTATTGAGCGAAAACACCTAAAGCTCCACGAGGCTCCGGCAGGGGATGGTAGTGATCCCTGCTGTACTCTTTCACCACAACTTTCTCTCACTCTTACTTCCTGTTTCTGTTGTACCTGTAATCTTAGGGCCGGCCTTGTCACTCTCTGTGTCACGCCGAATATCCCCGAGAACTACGTTAAGGGTACACGTGTCTGTGGAGTGCTCAGCCACTTACACGTTAATTTCACGAGCAGGCTGTTCCGTTGATTCGGATCAACCGGAACCCTTGTCGTCGTAACCGACGGAGTGCTTCCTATATATATATATATATATATATAGATATATATATATATCAATTGTACTTCATATTAGTGTCCCCGATGAAGTTATAAGTTGTTTCTCATGTACACAACTATGAGTACACTGAATTTTATAAAAGAAACGATTGGAAGCTAATGAAGTTTATAAGATAATCAGTTATTCCTCTGTCATCTCTTTCTCTCTCTATCTCTCTGTGTGTGTGTGTCTCTCTCTCTCTCTCACACACAAACATATATACAGAGGGAGAGAGAGAGCAACAGATAGATACACAAATAGAGAGATAATAGACACATCGTGAATTATCTATACATATTTAATTATAGATATCTCTTAAGATACGTGCATACAAAGAACATGAAAAAATATTTACAATCGGAGTGCTTACGATTGTGGAAGAACTCTTGAGAAATGTGAGTGCAAATAATTATATATGCGTATGATAATTCGTATGCATATAGAGAGGAATTCGTTTATGTACAGAAGTGGAACTAATGTTGTCTCAGGTTTAACAATATTTTCAGACAAAAGTCAACAACATATAATCCTCGCTGTCAGGGGCCATGTCATTGCGTATTCACCTATCCATATGTCTGCAAATAGGATTATTTCTGCGCTACTGAACACACATGCATGCAGCAATATCAACGATAGTCATTAATATCCTCATACATTATATGTGATCATAAGAATGAATGAAAAATTCTCAAAGTCATTCACGGATACACGTATATATGTGTAATATCGTACGTACATGTATATGCACGTATATGAGCCGCGATTCATCAATATATAAGGATATATATATATGCATACATACATATATATACATATATATATATAATTGTATATACATATATATACATATATATACTCATTATCCTTATTAAACTTTTAATACTTTTGATATATATTTAAACTAATATAAATTAATTAATTTTATGTATTGGCTTATGTTTTTCATTGTTTGATTTGCCTAATAGTGGTTTTATCTCTAATTTAATACAATATATATATATATATATATATATATATATATATATATATATAATATATATATATATATACATTATATATAATATATAATATAATATATATATATATAAATATATATATATACATATACATACTATATATATATATATATACATACATATATATATAATAATATATATATAATATTATATATAATATATATATATATATATATATATACATACATTACATACATATATATATAAATATATATAAAAATATATATATATATATACAGAGAGAGAGAGAGAGAGAGAGAAGCGATGGATATCCGTATATATATATTTATATATATATATATCATTTTCTCGTAAGCAAGGGGTGACCGTGAAATTGAAACATGTTTGTTCTTTTCTATCACAATTTTCCTCTCTTCATCTATACTTTCTGCCGAAGAGCGTATGTTTGAATCGTAACAGACTTTTCATTCTATTTTTCTTTCGCGTAAACCTATTACACACTGACTATCTTTTTTTTTAACGTCGTTTTCGTATTTGTTTTCCATTCATGAAATATATGTGTGTATGTGTGCCGCTCTGTGTTTGCAAGCATATGCTTCATTCTATGTACGCTGAATAAAAAGCTTAGACTTCTACACCGAAACTAAAAAAAAAAGGCAAGGAAATTTATGCTTATTGAATGACGCACGTCTGTAAAGATATAACTCGAACGTTATTGATCAGTTTAGAAATCAATCTATTGAGAAGTATGCATATTTATAAACACACCCAGGAAGGAAATAAATACGAAAAATAGAAAAAGGCACGTTGATTTTTTACAATATAAAGAAAATATTGAATTAATGTACACAAATAAACATATATAAAATATTAAATACATGAAGGAACGAAAAATATCAACGTACCTCGCCACCGTTATTACTTCATCGTCATTTTGTTGTATTTGTTGTTATAATAATAATAGTAATAATAATAATAATGATAATAATGATAATAATAATAATAATTATTATTATTATTATTATATTATTATTATTATTGTTATTATTATTGTTATTATTATTATTATTATTATTATTATTGTTATTATTATTATTATTGTTATTATTGTTATTATTATTATTTTCATCATCATCATCATCGTCATCATCATCATCATCATCATCATCATCATCATCATCATTATTTATGAAACTAGTTTTTCTAGTCTAGCTCTCTCTATATATATGAAATGTATGCAAATGGCTTTGTGTTTTATATATGCAGTTGATTTGCTTCTCTGAATGTGAGCTAACTAATGTATGTATGCATATATAAAAAAATGTGTATGCATTTACGTATATAGATATCTATAAATCTATATATGCATACACATACACCTATACAATCATATACATATATATACATATATATATATATATAAGTATATTTAAATCCATATATGTATTCATATACTCATGTATAAATACACACACACACACAAAATATATGTATGTGTGTACGTGTATATTCATGGATATTTAATAATGTGTACGTCTCTGGATATGCGAGATGAATGTAGGTTTCCTTTGCAATATGAGAAAAAACAATGTTTGGTGATAGAAAATGGCGGAAAAGCGAAAAAGAAAGAAATTTTTTGAAAAAATAAATAAAATAAAAACCTGGAAGAATTGAGTGAAGAAAAAACAATTTTCACATTAAACAATTTCTCTCGTTAATGATAATAATTGATTCATAAATTTTCTAATGAATATTAATAAGCAAATATAAGTATGAGTCTGCATTGCCTTATGTTTTCAATAAATCCGAAAACTATAATATAGAAAAGTGAACCAGTGTAAGCTTATTTTTAGTTGTTTTTTCACAGTTTAGCCTAGTTTAAACGACGTAAAGCATCTATAGTGCTATTTTATATATCTGCTTTCATCTCCTGAATACTTAATAGTAAACAAAAAAAAGACGTAAAGCTGATGAAAAAAGTATTAACTGCGAATGAAACAAACGCTAGCGGGAAATAGTGAATAGATGCTATGTTGTGTCTCTTAATGCTAGAAACAGCAGCAAAGATCCTTTGATATTATGCTGTGCATCTTGATAGACACATATTGAGTTTTGGTGTCTTGGTGTCTTGGTTTATCAAAGTGTCTAGATTATGATCCTCATGTATTCAGAAATAAGTCCCATCTGGATAAATAGAAATGAATCTCGGGGCACCAAATATCTGTTTAATAGAACTTGGGTTAGTGGATTTACAGCGACGATGATCATCACGGAATCATCTAAGTTTATATATGCGTATGTGATTGGTTTTATATGATTCATTCCGTTCAATAAAAGATCGATCCTGCGAGGGGCCTGCTAGTAAAATGGGACCACACTTTCTGAAGTGATATTAGTTGTTTTACAAAAGTATAAATATATAAAATAAAGAAATATATAAAGAAGAAAAAGAAAAAGAAGAAGCCGTGTCATATATATTTTTTACTACCCACAAGGGGCTAAACACAGAGGAGACAAACAAGGACAGACAAACGGATTAAGTCGATTACATCGACCCCAGTGCGTAACTGGTACTTAATTTATCGACTCCGGAAGAATGAAAGGCACAGTCGACCTCGGTGGAATTTGAACACGGAACGTAACGGCAGAAGAAATACGGCAACGCATTTCGCCCGGCGTGCTAACGTTTCTGCCCGCTCGCCACCTTCTATAAGCCGTGTCATATAGAGTAATATTGTACAAGAAACATTGGAGCTTAATGGTAAAATGGAGAATTGCACCTTGCAATAGTAATAAAGGAAGCAAAACCTTTTCTATGTCAATTATTATGTTCTGTTTTTTTTTCTTTCTACTACAGAGATTCAGTGATCAACATTTCCTATGATCAGGACCGTTACGCGCTGATATCGGATCAACGATATTATCTCTGCATGGTCCTACTACATTTAAAATAACATTTGTTAGACATGTGTGAAAACACTGATAATGTTCATTTATCGGGAGCACTAACAGTAGTCAAATATGACGATGATGACGACGATGACAACGACGATGATGACGACGACCTCGATAATGATGATGGGATATAATAATTATTAAAGTGGTGAGGTAGTAGGATTGTGCGCTCATCGGATAAAATGCTTAGCGGCATTTTTTCCTTTTTACTTTGCACGTTAAAATTCTATCGACGTCAAATTTGCCTTTCACCCTTTCAGGGCCAAAAAGTATGTTCTAATCGAGTTCTACTGTCGATGTAATGGATTATCCTCCTTGCCCCAAATGTCAGGCCATATTCCTATAGAAGAATGAAGTATTGACCCGACAAGCTTGCGGAATCCTTAGCACATCGTGCGGGATCATTAGCACCAAATCTTCCAGTCCTTCACGGATCAAATTCAACCTCTACTGAGGTTAACTTCGTCTCTTATCATTTCAGTGTCAAAGAAACAAGAACTAGGGATTTTAAAAAATTTCTTTATTGCCCACAAGTGGCTAAACATAGAGGGGACAAACAAGGACAGACAAAAGGATTACGTCGATCACACCAGTGCGTAAATAATATTTAATTTATCTACCCGCCAAAGGATGAAAGGCAAAGTCGACTCGGCGGAAATTGAACTCAGAACGTAACGGCAGTCGAAATACATATTTCTTTACTACCTACAAGGGGCTAAACACAGAGGGGACAAACGGATTAAGTCGATTATATCGGCTTCAGTGAGTAACTGGTACTTATTTAATCGACCCCGAAATGATGAAAGGCAAAGTCGACCTCAGCGGAATTTGAACTCAGAACGTAACGGCAGACGAAATACCTATTTCTTTACTACCCACAAGGGGCTAAACACAGAGAGTTCAATCAAGGAGAGAGAAATGGATTAAGTCGATTATATCGACCCCAGTGTGTAACTGGTACTTGTTTAATCGACCCCGAAAGGATGAAAGGCAAAGTTGAGCTCGGCGGAATTTGAACTCAGAACGTAACGGCAGACGAATTACCGATAAGGATTTCGCCCGGCGTGCTAACGTTTCTGGCAGGTCGCCACCATAACAAGTACCAGGGAATTTCTTGATATAATCAACGAATCTCCCTCCAGCCGAAATTCCTGGACCATATGTTGATGAGTTGTCATAATCGTTAGTGCGTCGAACAAAATGCTCAATGGGATTTCTTCCAGTTCAATACGTTCCGATATCTAATTCTACTCAGAATTACATTGCCTTTTACCTTATGGAGGTATGGGTGGGAGTGAAGAAATAAATAGTAGTCAAGTTCTGGGATCGATGTAATCGACTATTCCCTTCCAGTAATTTTACGGGCCTTGCGTCAAAATCTGAAACCATTATTCATATTACGATCAAGGCGATCATCATCGTACATGTGGAGGCGCAATGGCCCAGTGGTTAGGGCAGCGAACTCGCGGTCATAGGATCGCGGTTTCGATTCCCAGACCGGGCGTTGTGAGTGTTTATTGAGCGAAAACACCTAAAGCTCCACGAGGCTCCGGCAGGGGATGGTGGTGATCCCTGCTGTACTCTTTCACCACAACTTTCTCTCACTCTTACTTCCTGTTTCTGTTGTACCTGTATTTCAAAGGGCCTGCCTTGTCACGCTGAATATCCCCGAGAACTACGTTAAGGGTACACGTGTCTGTGGAGTGCTCAGCCACTTACATGTTAATTTCACGAGCAGGCTGTTCCGTTGATTCGGATCAACCGGAACCTTCGTTGTCCTAACCGACGGAGTGCTTCCATCCCATCGTACATGTTGGCATCAGCACCCTCATTATTATCATCACCATCGTCATCAAATTTATATCAACATTACTTGAAATGGTTAACGACGAATCGAACGAAATGTAGAATAGTGTAGAATAAACTTACCAGGATGTAGGAACTGCAAAGTAACATCTAGGCAGCATTTCATACCAGTGCAGAACATTATTTGTATATAAATGGAGAGTAAATAGTCTATTCCACGCATTGTCACGTATTGAAATCTAAACGTGGTTCGTATAGTACTGTTGTTTTGTATTTATATAAGTGAAGTAAATCTTATTATTTCAACTTGGAAGATCAATGGCGAAAAATTTACAAGAACAGAGGAAAGAGAATTCGATCAAAATCGAAATCAAAGCAAATCAAATAAAGAATTGTAGAACCTGGAAAAGAAGAATTCTACACATGTTACTTTGAGGCTATTATTTAATGTTGCAGATGAGGAATAGGTGTACGGTTAATGTATTGTACTGAAGTTCTTCGTAGTTTCTCGCATAGAATATTCTGTCTGTGTGGCGCTAGGTTTTGCTTGTCTGACGTATATTATATTATATTTCATTTATACAGACGCAGGTGTGTCACTGAGTTACGTATAAAATGGTTCTTGGCTGTTATGTTTGCAATTATGAACCTTGGTTTCGATCCTGCTGTTAGGCACACTTGGTAGGTGTCTTTAACAAAACCACCACCCAAGCATTTGAATAAGAACTTGATATTTTATTTACATAGTTTCAGTCATTGTAACGTGGCCAGTCTGGAGCACAGCCTCGATCCTGGCACTTAATTTTGTCTTATTTTTAGAGTCTAGTAACTTATTCTATCAGTCTCTTTTGCATAGCAGCTATGGAACATGGACGTAAACAAACTAACACTAGTGAAACGGTGGAGATGACAATCACAGACAAACAGATACACACACACAAAAACAGACATATACATACTACGGGTTTCTACAGTATTTCCATTTACCAAAATTAACTCATACAGAATTGGTCGGTTCCACGCTTATAGTAGAAGATACTCGACTAAGTTGCTCTGCAGTGGGATTAAATACGGTGTCAAAATGAGCTTCTTACTCGCAGAATCAAGATTTTTTGACGTCCATCTTAAGGATTATGTGATTTAGTTAGCAAGGCTTGTCGAATATCGAATAAGATTTGGTTAATAACTTACGAAAAAACTTTTTAAATGTCTGCGGAATGCGCAGCCATTTATGAGCTGAAAGAGCATCGTTGAAGCTTGGAGACTGGCATCATGTTTTATCTTTTTATCAGGAGACAGCGGCCAAGCTGCAGCACTGCGTTGAAGACTTTTTAGTCGAATAAATTGATTCCAGTATTCATTTATTTTTGGACGCGTGGGACTTATTCTATCGGTTTCTTTGCCGAACCAATAATTTACGGGGATGTTAATACACCAGCACCGGTTCTGGAAGACAAACAGAGGCACAAACAAACAAACAACACACACACACACACACACACACATAGTCATACATACGTACGATAAACTCTTCAGTTTCCACCTGCCAAATTCATTCCCAAGGCATTGGTCGGCCCAAGGCTATAGTAGAACACACTTACCCAAGGTGCCACGCAGTGGCACTGAACCCGGAAATATGGGGTTGGGAAGCAAGCTCCTTACCACAGTCAGTTTTGCCTCCGTTATCTTCCATGATCGTGTCTGGATGTAATTAATATTTTTCAAGAATGCCAGATCGCGTGACCAGTCAAATCGTGGTTGTTCATAATTATTTAATATATAAAACGGACCTCAATTTACCTATACCTAATTGTATATGGATACATATATTAACTAGTAGTGTAACCGTACGAATATTTTTTTTTTATTTTCTTTTGAAGTTTCTATTTAAAACAAGTTCATATTAACAATGTATCTTCGGATCTCCGATGAGAGGTTTCATATAATTTGTTTTCCTCTCATCTACATCCTTGTGCTTCGCAACTTCTCTCATTTGCCATGACTCTTTCAGAAATTCTGTGGAAAGCTAGTCGAAGTTAAGAAAAATATATAACCTGCTAAATCATAGTCATCACTAACAAAATAAACACTTCTTTTCATTCACATACATTGGCTGTCTGTTTAAATTTATCATTGATATTAAATTTGACTCCCAACCTATCGAGACAACTTAACCTAATATATAGTAATATGGTCGAACTAAATCTATCAACCCTTTGTTTATTCTGCCACTTTTACGGCTCTTCTGTGACAATTCGATATTGCGTAGTGCTAATATTACAACAGACTTGCAAAAATATATGCCTTAAAGTTTAATTAGTTTTGGCTTTCAGGCTTTTATCTTCATTGCTGACCGAGTTCAACTTTAACATTTCTCCCCCTGGTGAGTTGTAAACGTGGTTAAGCTAATGCATAGTATAAATTTTCATGTAAGAAGCGGACACGTCTGTATTGACTTAAAGAGTCATACTTGCACAAGATGAAGCTTTTATATCATAAATAAATTAAAAAATGCTCAGGGCTTTTAGTTCACTCAGATTTTCCTTTATATTAAATGAATACTAATGAAGCAGAGACAAATCTAATTTTTCTGCGTTGAATTAACCTTTCCACAGCGACTTCTTCAAGATTGTCGCAGTGATGGATCGACATTTTAATTTCACATTGCGAACACATAAAAATAGATTTCCATTCCCCACTATCTTTTTCCTCCATTTCAATACACACAAATCCCTTGCGTCCACCTAAACACAGTTATGAACACTCACACACAGCTACACACACTGATAAATGATTCGCACATAATTTGCCGGAGCCCAAAACACTTAACGCTGCGTTTTTAATATTAATAAGAAGTGACATTTTATGAAAATCTTTACGGCTAAGATTTAAATATTTTATAAAACATGAATGATAAGATTAGGAAATTTGCTTTAAGACGGAATAATTGTCCGCTGGAATTTTCCAGAATTCCTACAAGTGAAATATTTTTACTTCTCTTAGACACGCTAGAAACATAATTTCCATTTTCTAATCAATATTTGATAACATTTTTTAGTGTTTTTTCGAGCTGTCAAGAGAGAAGGTTATACAAATATTTTAGAAGTAAAAGTCTATTGGATAGTCGGTGACTAGAAGTGATGAGAAAGTCATTTTTTTCAAGTAGGCTTTCGATTTCAATATCGCATATGTTTTAAATAATGTGTCACGCACTGCATCTGCTTTGCAGAATACACTTCTTAACAAAAACTAAAATATATTTTCAACAATATCTATAAAAAAAAAAAAAATTGGTTTTTCCAATCAATAATCTTCGTTGCTATCTTTTAGGGATGTACAAATATTTTTCTCAATTTCACAAAAAAATGTTAATGGATAATTGTGTTGTGGTTCAAACTCAAAAGAAAAATTAACATTATCATCTTCAAAGTACAAAATCTTTTTCTTGATGGTTATGGATATTCGTGCTGTTGTAGCTGTGTCAATCTTGCTTAACTAAGCGTTTAAAGTGGTTAACATCTTTCTTTGTTACCTCATCCACTGAAGATGAAAGAATACATTTGTGCATTCCGCATGTAATGTAGACAAAAATTTGTTTTCTATTTCAAAAGTGCACAACATTTAACTTGCGATAGCTTAGATTCCATTATTAATAATACTCAAAGGCGACAGAATGGTTAGAACAGGCGCAATGTTTAATGCACCGGACACATATACTTAGCGGCTTTTTGTTCGCCTTTACATTCAGAGTTTGAACTCCTCGGAGATCGACTTTGCCGTTCACATTTCGGGATCAATGAACTCGATCTAGTCAACACGTAATGCCTTCTTCCTATGGTATCAAGAATTATTAATCTTACCGTGTATAGCAACTCTATGAGGAGGGAAATTTTTTCCAAGCGCTTAAGCATTTATACTTGCTCAAGCTTTAAATTATAAATTATTTTAGACTTATAGGCGCAGGCGTGGTTGTGTGGTAAGAAGTTTGTATCCCAATCACATGGTTATAGGTTCAGTCCTGTTGCGTGGCATCCTGGGCAAGTGGCTGCCATTATAGCCTCGGGCCGACCAAAGCCTTGTGAGTGGATTTGGTAGACGGAAACTGAAAGAAACCCGTTGTATCTAACTATATGTATAAATTTGTGTGTTTGTGTTTGTACCCCCCACCATAGGATGTCACCCGATGTTGGTGTGTTTACGTTCCCGTAACTTAGTGGTTCGGCAAGTGGGACCGACGAAATAAGTACTAGGCTTACAAAGAATAAGTCCTGGGGTCGATGTGTTCGATTTGTTCAACTAAAGGTGGTGGACAGCACGATCGCAGTCAAATGATTGAAACAAGTAAAAGAAAAAAAACACTGTGAGATATTTACAAATCGCAGAGAAAATACATTCCCGCATTCCTAATGTCATATGCAGAAAAACTTCGCCAGAATTCAGCCATGTTTCGCTCCCCTAGTTCTAATCAATTTGGATAGATATATCCACCCTTGGTCTACTTAGTGCAATAGAAACCGGTACCATGCAAGACAAAAGAAAAAATTAATACTATACCACCGCATACACATTGAAGCACAACAATAAGAATAAACTATGCCGGCTTTTGTTCAGATATCATGTCAGGCGTTTCAATTCATAAAGATAAACCACAATTGTATTTATCTGATAAATTGGACAAGCATAAAATTAAGAGATTTTGTCTGTGTAAGAGTACGCATGCCATGGGAGCTGATGAATAAGCATTGGATTAGGTTTTATTGTTGAAGTAGGGCATTATAAGATTGCCGTTCTATATAATATTTATGATAGTCGAATTGTTTTGTCGACACATTGACATTTTCTCAGAGTATAGCTGTAAAGATGACAGAATATAGCAAAGGTTGCTGCAATTTATCACAGTCGATATCCATCAATCCATCCATGCATCCATCCATACATTCGTCCATCCACTGTACATACACACACATATATACACTCATTCGTACATCCGCACAAACATATATTAATTCATATGCACGTACATACATATATGCATACTTCTATAAACACGTACATTCACACACATATACACATAAACACTCAATCATACATCCGTACAAACATACTTTAATACATATGTACGTACATACATATATGCATACTTATATACATACTTGTATAAACACGTACATACAAATGCATGCACATCTATACCCGTGTATAAATAAATATATATATATATATGTGTGTGTGTGTGTGTGTGTGTGTGTATATATGTACATATATATATATATTACTTATGAATATATGTATATATATATATAATATATTATTTATACGCAGATACATATATACATATCTACATATATATGGTTATACATACATGCATGCATACATACGTACATACATACATACTACATACATACATACATACATACATACATACATACATACATACATACATACATACATACATACATGTACGCTATTTGAGAGAAAATGAAACTTGCTGGGCTAGCTGGGATATCAGGAGAATTAATGAACGAAGAGACAAAATGAGTGAGCGAGTGTGGGAGAGAGTGTAAGAGAGGGAGTGACACACAGGGGGGAGAATGACAAACTGAGTGAGCGTGCGAGTGTGTAAGAGAGAGAGAGAGAGAGAAAGAGAGAGCGAGGGAGAGAGGGAGAGAGAGAAAGGGAGAGTGAGCGATGGTGTCTGAGAGAACAATACATTTATAACACTAACGATACGTCCAATGGTGCAATATCGGACTTAACAGATCGCCATTACATCTCAGACATTAGATATTAATTTATTAAACATATAAGAAATCTGTATCATTCTAAAGACGCCATTATATCATATTTATGGAACCGACTGATTATATAAGCGTATCAGTGACACCTTAGGCTTTAAGATAATATGCTTGTAGAACGCGATATATAGTCTTAGACGTCTCGTAATTTTGGTAGCGATACGACTTTAAAATGGCGTCGATACATCATTTTTCTTATTACAGAAAAGATTCGTTCTCTAATAACTTTCTCAGCGCTGTTGTAACATTAAGAACATTAAGAGACAAACTCGTATAATAAAGTTTTATTTATTATCTCCCCTGCATGAAATGCATACGCAAAGTTGTGTTGCTAATTTGATGTTAACGTGACTGATTCGTTCCAAATCTTCGGAAAGCAAAGCAAACCTCGTGTTTTACGGGTTCCATGACACAGAGGAAGCTCCGTGATGAAGACTTGTTTATAAAAAAATTGGTTGAATTGTAAGTGGAATTTGACAATTCATTACAGTGTAAGTCTTTGTCTATTTGTTCCATTGTTATGCCTATCGATTATTCTCTTTCTCTCTCACACACACACACTCTCTCTCTCTCTCTCTGTATATATATATATATATATATATATATATATATATATATATATATCTAGATGGTGTAATTTAATTGTTCATTTTGAATTGATAAAAGGTGTTTTTTCGAATTTATATATATATATATATATATATATATATATATATATATAAATAATTGCGGTCTTTTAAAGACTAGCTAGGCTCGTGTGCCCCGTTTCCCGTTTTAAATGACGTATGTGTTCCCCAGCTGGACTGGACGCCACTCCATCGCAGCGTTACACATTTTTGCCAGCTGGGTGGACTGGAGCAATGTGAAATGAAGTGTTTTGCTCAAGAACACAACGCGTCGCCCGGTCCAGGAATCGAAACCACAATCTAACGATCATGATGCTGACGCCATAACCACTAAGCCACGCGCCTCCACACAGACCCACACACACACACATATATATGTGTGTGTGTTTGTATATATATATATATATATATATATAAATCCTAAGTTGCTGGAATATGTATATATCGCTCCGGGGCTATTGATTTCACTTGTGTTCTCGCTGTTCTCTTTTTATTTCTAATGTCGTGATTTCGATTCCAGTCAACACGCCATCTTCTTCAGAAAGAAGCGTTAGTTCACGGATCTTTTTCTGTTTGGCTGTCAAATTTCAGTTTCTTCAGGTTTCGTTCCAGTTGATTTCATATTTGGCGTATTGGTGTAATTTTGTTCTATTTCTAAAGGCAATTACATAATTACTTATTTTCGCCATAAACCAATAAATAAAGAGATAACAGCGTTTGAAGTTTGCCAATTTTGGGTGACTTTTCCCAGTTGAAAACCACAGACTTATGGGTACCTGTTTCCCTATTAATAACCACGTTGTTACCACGTGTTTATTTTTGCCCATTATTAAATGCTTAAAACACATGCGGAATGACATGTGCTACGAGTAACAAACAGCTAAAGAGGCCTTAAATCACGCACGATTTTTTTTTGATTTTGCATTAGCCTATGAATCCCGTGTGTAGAATACAAATTCCCAAAAATTTTCTGAATATTCCAAATTTTAAACAAAGTTATGAGGATTTATATGGCGTAGGTTAAGCTGAATTCTGCCAATATTTCATTTGACTACAATTCATAACACTTGCCGTGATGCACAAACTCAGAATTTCAAATTCATGTTTGAGACTGGATAAAAGCGATCAAACCTCAAACTTCTATTACATAAAAAAAAAATCGTGAAAAATTGAATTATCTCCTGAGATTCAGCCTTCAAACTTACATCAATACAGCAAATTTTTTAAATTCTCACTAAACGTTAATATTTCCATCGTTAATATTTACAGCCAAAATGATAAATATCCCGATTGGCTAGAGCCCACTTATGACAAAAATGAGTTAAGACAAGAAGCAGGAGAGAGGGAAGCCTACTGTAACATACATTGTAGGGAGAGACCAATGGGAAGTGAGAAAGATAGTATACCTGTTATTCAAAGGGCCAACATTTTCACATCCTTTCTCACACTGAATCATTCTACGAATGCATATGAATTTCACGAACAGGCTGTTCCGTTGATCGAACCAACGAGAAACCTCTTCATCGTAACCGACGGAGATCCGGTTTCTGTGCATAGCATCGCACATAAAGAATGGTGGAATATTCCTTAAATTTGTGATGTGTGTGTGTGTTTGAGTGTGTGTGTGTGTGTTTTAATGCGAAGTGGATTGTAAATAAATTCAAGTTAAGGTATGCTTGAGTTTAATGACATTGGTGCGGTGTAAGTTGGGGGAAAGGAAAAAAGGCGTTGAATCTGGCTATTGGCAGAGGTGGTAGTAACATTGTTAGTGGGGAGGACAAACAAGGAGCGGTTGAGGCTGGTTAGTGAGAGTAGTCGTTGCAGTAGCTGTAGTCACGGCCGGCACCAAGATGGGCGTGGCCCAATTAGATAATTATCGGTTGGACCCTATACTGTACTAAATATGAGAATTGATGTGCTCTTCTTCGTGTAATACGCCAGTCCTATCAGAAAATAGTTGA
>NC_043017.1:26065239-26067739 GCF_006345805.1 Octopus sinensis
TTGGCTGCTTCTTTCATAGTACAAGTTTGGCTGGTATGTATATATATATATTGGTAAAACGGTAAGATAACAAAAGAAAGAAAGAGACCGCAATATTATGTAAATAGAGGAAATGGTGAAGAGATGGTGTTGTGGATTTCCACTTTGGCATCCGAAACTCAGAGTTTTATCTTGGCTATTGAATAATGGTAACATTAATTTACAGAAATATATATATATATATATATATATATATATATATATATATATATTATATATATATATATATATTTCTATACAAACATATATATTTAGGTAGTTTATCAACTGTTTAAACAGTTGTACTTAACATAAACAACTAAATTATTTAATTTACATTCGCTATGTGTAAACAAGAAATTTCACATCTAATAGAATATATTTTGAGTTAGAAAGTAAAAATATTTAAAGAAAGTTTATTTATGATAGGAAATATACTTATATTGGTATGGGCGGATATTCACTTAAAATGCCATCATGTTGTTTACGAAATAACTTACTGTTGACTTAGAGAAGTAATCCACGGAAAGAATTGGTTTTTAAAGAAAAAAAAATGTAGTTTGTTTTCATAAATATTTCAACAACGGAAAGTAGCATTGTATGTGTAAAAGCAGATTTTGGAAAATGTTTCTCCGATAGAAAAATACCATATTAAGCGAAGATCATATAACATCTGATGAAAATATACATTACTGAAATGCTCGGAGAGAGGTTATGTCCATAATTCCTTTAGAAACCACCAGAATCTCGACTAATTATTTATCGTGATTCTTTATTTTGGGCATTTAAAAATATTTTACGTAGTCTTCATGGGTAACCAGTCGGAACTATTCTCTTCTTCTTCTTCTTCTTCTTCTTCACTTCTTTTTCTTTTTCTTCTTCTCTTATTCTCCTTCCTCTTCTTCTTCTACTTCTTCTTCTCCTCCTCCTCCTCCTCCTCCTCCTTCTTCTTCTTCTTCTTTTTCTACGTTTTCTTCTTCTTCTTCTTCATCTTTCTTCTTCTTCGTTTTCTCCCCCTTCTTTTTCTTTTACTCCCCTTCTCCACCACCAATACTACTACTACTACTACTACTACTACTACTACTACTACTACTACTACTACTGCCGCCGCCGCTGCTGCTGTGGCTTTTGCTGTCGTTGCTGTTATGAAAGATAAGTAGACGCTAGTTATGATTTTTTAAATAATACAAGTAATTTAACTGATAAGTTTGTCGAAATAATATTTCGTTGTATGTTGGTAAAAATTTTCACTTGTTCATAATCTCTTGCAATTTACTAGGGGGCAATTTACCATATCAAATAAAAACGCGTCACTTCTACGTAATCCCTCATTCAATCATCGAAGACAGAATTAATTAAACGATTCTCATTAATTATTCACGCCTGCAAATCATCTGATTTATTACTGAAATTGCTGAACTCTTTTGTTGTTGTTGTTGCTGCTGTATCTTTTGCTGTTGGTTTGACTCTTAAAATTGTTATTGCTGTTGCTGCTGTCGCTGTTCTTCGACCTGTAAATAAGTCCTGATTCAAAAGATATTGGCTAAAACAGACATCCTATTAACCTCCATCGCACCCGTCTCTCAGTTTTTGCACATTTACATCTATATTACTTACTATGTCGTCCATTATATTTCAATATAGTTTTCTCAAGAATTTGGACATGATTCTGATAGCACCAAGTGATAGCACAAAGCTCGGGTTCGTGTTAAATCTCTCTAAAAGTAAATACGATAGTCATATGAAATGTAAAGTATAATTGCTCATATTATATACCTGGACCAATGGGAGACCTCCTTCGGTCATGAATGACCATGGGATTGCACCTAGAAATTTACTTTCCCAGGCATAAGTCCGGGCAGGGTTGTTTATTGAAGGACAGCAGTCGCCCATGCATACCAGCCTCTTCTCTACACACCACTGGTTTTATCCAAGGGAAAGTCAAAGAGCCGATACAGCTTGGCACCAGTGATGTCGCAAGTCATTTCTACAGTAGAGTGAACTGGAGCAACGTGAAGTAAAATGTCTTGCTTGTTATCCTTGCCAATAGAGAAAGATCCATTTTCTAAAATAAGTCGAAGGCAACTTGATTGGAATTTCAAACATCAATAACGGATGTTTATGTATGCTTGCTAATAATTGGTATTTATGTATATATGTGTATGTACGTATATATTGCACAGACGACTTCAGCCACATATAGATTCATATCTTTATATATAAAAGTAAGTTTGTGTGTCTGTCTCCTACGATTTAGATTCCTAACTACTCCCACATTTTGCGGTGCAGTTTAACCAAAACCGGGTATCTTATAGTCGTAATTCATATCGAGCCCTTCTGGGTATTAGCGCGCGTCTACGATGAGCCTATGATTTTAAAAATAATTTACCATCATCTTTTTTCCATTTTAATGCATTTTTTCGCTATTACATAAGGGAAGTAACTCTCTAAAAATGTCTACGATGAGTCAACGATTTAAAAA
>NC_043017.1:26072739-26075239 GCF_006345805.1 Octopus sinensis
GTTTGTCTGTGTAATTGAGAGCAGGTGTATATTTGTAACCGTGTGTATTTTATATATATATATATATATATATATATATATATTTATATATATATACTAGCAGTATCGCCCGGCGTTGCTCGGGTTTGTAAGGGAAATAACCATATAAGCATTTTTCGAGAGTTACTTCCTTTATAGATGCCAATTCGGGCTTTCTTAGCCATTTCTGTTTTGGTGTCTTCAAGCCATGATGTCGTTGTTCTAAAAGAACGCTGGTCTCCTTGACAACGCATTACGACGTTGATTTCCTTAAACTCCCTTCCCCACAGCTTCACGAGGGAGGGAAGAAGGGGGAGAAGCAAACACAGGTGCAGGTGTTTGAGCGTGGACGCCAATTCCGCCGCCATCGACACACGAAAAATTATGCATTAAAATGGAATAAAAAATGATGTTAAATTATTTTTAAAATCGTAGACTCGTCGTAGACGCGCGCTAATAGCCAGACGGGCTCGATATTAATCACGACTATAAGATACCCGAATTTGGTTAAACTGCACCGCAAAATGTGGGAGGAGTTAGGAATCTAAATCATAGGAGACAGACACTCACACAACTACAGTTTTATATATATATATATATATATACACAGGGAGAGTTTACGAAAGAAACAACAAAAGACGAAGACAGGTAGTGTACAAAACAAACAGATGTATTAGTATAACGCTCAGGAATAGAAAAAAAGTCTTTTACGTTTCGAGCCTACGCTCTTCTACAGAAACGGACACAGAAAACAAGGAGACAAACAAGGACAGAAAAAAATGTATGTAGTGGCTAACGATCTATCATGGCGTCTCATGTATATATACACACACACACAACTGGTGACCAGTAGATATGTAGACACAACTAAATATATGCATATTTATACATCGCTAACTGTTCACCTATCTACACAAACACATACTCCCATACACACACATACAGACACACACACACATATATATATGTATATGTGTGTGCAGAAAGCAAATGTCAAAGATGTAGTGGAAGAAATGTGGAATATGAAAATAATTTTTAACAGAAGTTTTCGTCACTACAAATCTTAGTATATTTTTTAAATCTTGGCATTATATAACGGACGTTCCAAGTGGTTGGTTTATGTACAGCGTATACTAAACCAAACTCAACATAACACGCATACACACACACATGCACAAATACATACACACACGCACTTGCACAAATACATACACACATTGAAGTATATAAATCTCTGTATATACTTCCAATTATTTTAATGATATATTATTAAGTTTACATATCACATAGGCTATTTTCTGAAGATATCACCGGAGGCTATTTTAAATAATTTTTTGTCAGTGCAAAAGAGGAAATTTTATAGCTATAGTCTGGAATTTGATCAAATCAAACTGTAAGATATAGTACTGAAATGTCTTACGGCACTAAATTTAAAATTAAGTAGCGTTGCAGCTATAATATACATAAGTACAGACCAAGTGCTTTTTTGCTTTTTCAGAGGCTTGATATAATGCAAAGACATTTTCTCATATAATATTGTCTTACGTATGTAGGCGTGAATTCAGCATTTGGATATGGCCTTATACACATGTATTCACAGCGATGATAACAGTACAAATATTGAAAATGTTGTATCTGTCTCTAGAATGGGTGTAAGTCTACATGATTGAGGTTCTCTTCACACACACACACACACACACACACACACACGGCCATGCTGGAACTCTGTGTTGCAAAGATAGTCGCAAAAATAGCTAAACATAGTACTTGTATTTTTCTTAAAGCCTTTACTAACAAAGGCTGGTGCCCCAATTCTCAATGTGTGTATGTATGCATATATGTATGTATATATGCAAGCATTCATTCATGCATGCATGTGTATGCATGTATGTGTGTATGTGTATGTATGTATGGATATATGTATATATATGTATGTGTATATACAAAGTTATGTATATATATATATATATATATATATATATATATATATAGTGCGAGAGGAAGGCAGGGACAGAGAGAATTAGAGAATACTACTACTACTACTACTACTACTACTGCAGCAGCAGCAGCAGCAAAAGCGGCATTTGTAGCTGTAAAAATTAGGAGGAGCAGAGCTAGCTGCATAATATATTCAAAAGTAAAATACTGAGTCGTTCTACAAAAATAGATGTACTTCCTGTTACAGGTGATGTGCGTTCGCAATGCCTTTTAGCGATGCGATATTTACACTTCCTTACGACGCTGGGTTTCCTTCCTCATTGAATTTTATATCACTTTTTGCAGTTCCTTGTGTTAATTTCTTTCTTCGTTTACTAAGGTGTGGTGTAACATTTCGTTGGGGGATTGCTGCTGTTTCTTGCGTATTTAGCTGTTGGTGTTGACTGTATACTGATGCACTTTTCGGGTGCAGATTATGTTGTCTCTGAACTGTGTTTTATCATTATTATTATTATTATTATTAAATAAGAAATAGGTGGAGGCA
>NC_043017.1:26080239-26092739 GCF_006345805.1 Octopus sinensis
CAAGGTATTGGTCGGCCCGGGGTTTATAGCAGAAGACACTTGCCCAATATGCCACGCAGTGGGACTGAACCCGGAACCATGTGGTTAGTCAGCAAGGTACTTACCACACAGCCACTCCTGCGCCTATTTTCACGTTAGTGAAAATAAAAAATACTTTTATTAGTCTAGTTATCTTTTTCTGACAGACGTCTCCAAATGTGTACCAGCTTTGATGTGCGGTAAGATGTTTGCTTTACAACGAAATGGTTCCGGGCAAGTGCCTTCTTTTATAGCAACGGGCCTACCAAAGCTCCGTGAGTGGATTTGGTAGGCAGAAACTGAAAGAATCCCGTCGTATATATATATATACTTCGGTCGGCTCGTAGCTATAAAAGAAGGCACTTTTCCGGAACCATGTGGTTGGTAAGCAAATATCTTATCACACATCAAAGCTGGTACCCATTTATATATATATATATATATATGAAGGCGTGCTAAAAAAGTTCTTGGCTTTAAGTAAGAGAAAATACCACAGGATCAGGTAATTATTATTTTATTCAACACATTCCTCTCTCAGATTCACACATATATAAATTTCTTTATTACTCACAATGTGCTAAACACAGAGGGGACAAACTGATTAAGTCGATTACATCAACCCCAGTGCGAAACTGGTACTTAATTTATCGACCCTGAAAGGGTGTAAAGCAAAGTCGACCTTGGCGGAATCTGAACTCAAAACGCAGCAGCGGGCAAAATACCACAAAGCATTTTGCCCGGCGTGCTAACGTTTCTGCCAGCTCGCCGCCTTTCTATGCCACCGATATTGTCCAACAGAAACGCCGATTCAGCTTGGCACCAGTGACGTCATAACTAATTTCTGTTGCTATGTCAACTGGAGCAACGTGAAATAAATTGTTTTCCTCAAGAATACAACACAGCACAACACCACACAGAGCCCGGTGCGAGACTCGAACTCACTACCTCACGATTGTGCGCCCGACGCTCTAATCACTGAGCCTCGCGCCTTCACTGACAGTCTATAAATGCTTAACAATAATTGAGATTCACAGCCCGTAATGAAGATAGAATAAACAGTTGCAAGAAAAGAGAAATAATAACGAGTATTGAACTTATAATGGCACCCATTTCTATTTGCAGAGACAGTTGTAAGCTAAGATGCCTGCTTAGGTAATTCCGTTTCCCTCGTCATTAGATACTTTCTTTTACGTTCAAGCCATATGTGCATCGCGTCGAAACGTCTGTCTAATTGAGAAATCTATCTATCTATCTATCTATCTATCTATCTATCTATCTATCTATCTATCTATCTATCTATCTATCTATCTATCTATCTATCTATCAATCAATCTATCTATCTATCTATCTATCTATCTATCAATCAATCTATCTATCTATCTATCTTTCAATCTATCTATCTATCTATCTATCTATCTACCTATCTATCTATCTATCTATCTATCTATCTGAGCTCGGGGCGAACCTGGACGTCGACGAGGAGTACCTGACCCGCCTGTTCGGGACGACTTTCGGGCCAGGGCCCATGGACAACTTCCAGAGATCCCTGGCCTGGCAGTGCTACCGAGAAGCGCTACCCGTTCGGGATAAGCTCTACAGACACGGCTCGAGAAACACGGGGCCGACCTGCCCGAGATGCGGTCAGAGCGACGAAACCGTTCTGCACGCACTCGTTCAGTGTCCAAATTTCCGACCTGTGGGCTTATGTCGAACAACTGCTGTCTGGGGACGAGTCGGTTTTCAGCTGAGTCTATCGTCAATATTGTCACGCCTCCTTCCTTCAAACGGGAAGGAAGAGCTATTTTCATCATCCTTTGGCTATGGCGAAAGAATGTATCTGGTGGACGCGTCTGAAAGGATTGGAGACAAACACTTTCCTCTCTGGTCAATCCTCATCAACTTCTTCAATACCACTTGAAAAGGAAGTGAGAGTAGAGAGGCAAGTTTTGTTCTAGCGAATGTTTAAAAAAAGATGGGTGAATGTAGCAAGAATGGCACGTATGAATGACGAAGCCACCTTGAGCATAGTCCTATGAACCCAGAAATCGAAAACAGAGAGTTGATATTTGCAAAAAAAAAAAAAAAAAAAGAAATATAAAATGTGACTTCATGACCGAGGTTACCGTGGTCTTTCCGCAGGCTTTTCTTTCCACGGGTAAACCTCACCGTCCTCCCTTTACACTTCATATGACTTTCTGTGATAACGATCTATGATCATTTTTTTTCCTCTCCCCCCCCCCTTTTTTTTTTTTTTTTTTTTTAACCCCCTTATTTTTGTCCTCTTTCTCTCCTTTTACGATCCTTTGATGAACCTCCCCTTCCTTTTTTTTTTTTTTTTTTAAATACCTTCAAAAGAAAAGCTCTACCTAATTGTTCTATCTGTGCAGCCCTGTGGCTATAAAGAAACCTATCTATCATCTATCTATCTATCTATCTACTATCTATCTTTCAATCTATCTATTATCTATCATCTATCTATTATCTATCTATCTATCATCTATCTATCTATCTATCTATCTGTCTATCTATCTTTCATCTATCTATCTTCTATCTATCTATCTATCTATCTATCTATCTACTAGCTATAATATATCGTCTGTCTGTCCTCTGTTTTATATGCGTCTCTCTCTATGCATATATGTATATCTGCATACATCAGATATATATATATATATATATATATTTACATATATAAATGCATGTACGGTCGTGTAGTTCTCTCTCACACACACACATATGTGTACGTGTGTGTGTGTGTATGTTTGTGTGCGTGCGTGTGTGATGAATATTTTAGCATATAATTATTGGTATCTGTAGCACATAAGCTTTTTCTCGTAGTAAAACACACATCGAAATACATACCGTTATACCCCACCAACTGCTGACTGTTAACATCTAGTACATTCTTCTAAGTGAATACAGTTAATTAGATAATACTCGTTTAAGAGAAACGTATGTTAACGTGTCACGTAGTGTCCAATGGGAAATATGTGAGATACAATTTAGGAAGCATACTTCGATGGCGTGAATACTAATCTTCCTAAATAATCGAATTGAAAGATATAAATATCCTTTGGAATTTCTCCATTCGTAATACAATAAATAAGCTACTGTATGTGAAAACTAATATTATTTTAGCGATCCAAGAAATAGGAGAATATTAAATAACTGAACTCTCTTGGGACATCGGAATTGTGATCAAATAACAAGAATTTGTGTACGCAAAGTGCTTGGGTCTCTGCTAAGAGATTTCAAGTATTTGGTCATTCTGTAAGATACATAATGGCAGAAGTGAATCAAGCTTAGGAGATAATGTGGTCTCTAATACATTGTTAGCCTTTTAATTTGGCAAACAAGATGAATATAAGGATTGTACAGCTCATCCCCTTATCTTAATAAATTTTATGCGATGGATCCCTGTCGGTCGGTGATAATGACACAGGTGTGCCATAAACGGATTTACTAGGTCCTGGATTAAGGTGTAAATGGCTCGGTTTATACAAATACGTTTACGTTTAATAGAAAGCACAAGCGGGATTGTTGTAGCTCAGTGTGAGACAAGAAAGTAGAACTCTTTCCATTCGCTGATACAGCGACTCTGTTCCATCGATTTTCACTGACATGAGTCATCCTGAAGCTATATGAAACGGCATTTGCCTAAAATGTCACGGAGCAGTATCGAACTTCCAACCTCGAGATTGTGAATAGAAGTTCAAAACTGCTCGATATATGTGATTCCTGACCTTATGCACCAATAAGCATCTCAAAAGTAATCTAAATAAGTCCCCTTAGACAATACTCCCGCAATTACTTGGAGTCATCGGATAATTTAACTTGATCCAGTTTTCACAATTCATTTCGTGGTAGGGTCACTCATTTAAGGCTGAGTAGACCATAGTAGCGTGAAACAATGCAATCTAAATATAGAAAAATATTTAATGTGTTTATATGCAATTTATGAGTTATAGCTCTCTTAATAAGATCAGCACATGTAATGTTGTTGTTGTTATTATTTATTATTATTATTATTATTATTATTATTATTATTATTATTATTATTATTATTATTATTATTATCATTATTATTATTGAGTAAAAGAGCAGTGCATGCCATCAAAGTAACACGGGTAAAATATACAATCCCAGCACACCCGTCACGGCTACCCCTTTGATAAGGGTAAACCAGGAACATGCATTACAACCATATGTACGTGACATGATGATCTCATCTCAAGGTAAACGGCGTATGACCTTGCAGGTGGGACTCAGTGATACTGGGAGTAGATGTAAAAGGAGTCAAGAACATTTTGGTAAGATATGAAATATTTTCTGTACCTAAAATATTTCTTGACGGATAAAGTACAGAGAAACATTATTAAAAATGTGGAAATTTGATAGTAAGGATGGTATAAAGCACCCCACCCCCACTCACATACACACAAATGTGTATGTAAGTATTATTTGTATCAATCTATAAAACTATTTATTTATATCTATGTATGCACGTATTCTAAACAAACGCGAATTTAAAATATGTAAACAAAATTCCAATCATCCACATGTAGTCTTAAAACTATTGGTAACAGCGTATCAAATGGGATTTTCATGTTGTCGGCCAATGAAAAATATTTAATTCGCACTCAGTGTATTACAACGTAGCAGTGGCCAGTGTTAGGTAATAAATACAAAATTGAAATTAAATATTCACTTAACAATAAACAAATAAATAAATAAAATATAAAAATGGATATGAAATAAATCAGAAAAGTTGGGAGATATATTTATATAGTAATGTTTGTTTATTGTTAAGTGAATATTTAATTTCAGTTTTGTATTTATTATCTAGCACTGGCCATTGCTACGTTGTAATACACTGAGTGTGAATTGAATATTTTTCATTGGCCGACCACATGGAAATCCCATTTGATACGCTTTTACCAATAGTTTTAAGACTACATGTGGATGATTGGAATTTTGTTTACATATTTTAAATTCGCGTTTGTTTAGAATACGTGCATACATACTCTCTCTCTCTCTCTCTCTCTCTCTTACTCTTTTAATTGTTTCAGTCATTTGACTGCGGCCATGCTGGAGCACCGCCTTTAATCGAGCAACTCGACCCCAGGGCTTATTCTTTTGTAAGCCCAGTACTTATTATATCGGTCTCTTTTGCCGAACCGCTAAGTGACGGGGACGTAAACACACCAGCATCGTTTGTCAAGCAATGCTAGGGGGACAAACACAGACACACACACACATATATATATATATACATATATACGACGGGCTTCTTTCAGTTTCCATCTACCAAATCCACTCACAAGGCTTTGGTCGGCCCGAGGCTATAGTAGAAGGCACTTGCCCAAGGTGCCACGCAGTGGGACTGAACCCGGAACCATGTGGTTGGTAAACAAGCTACTTACTACACAGCCACTCCATAGATATAAACAAACAGTTTTATAGATTGATACAAATTACGGAAGGGAGAAACTAGGTAAGCAATCTGAAATAATAGTCGAATAAAAATATAGCAAACTAGTAATGAAAATAGAAGGAATGTGGTAGGTGATAAGTACCGGCTTTAATTTAAATCAAAATAACTCTACAAGGAATGAGAAACATTACGTTGAACCTAATACCGTATGAGATAAGGTGGTATATTATGGTTTAATCCTGTATTCGGATTAGATGTGACATCCAAAATGGATAGTGAAGTCTTCTTTGCATTAGATTGATACTTTCGTGATTCTAGTAGGTATTAATATGATTTTGTACAGTGAGTAAAAACACTGATATAATCTTACACTAAAAATCGAGAATTCCAATAGTTGGTAAGTATTTAAGTACGTATGTATGTAGGCATGTATGTATATCAGTATGTATATAGGTATGTACATGTGTTAGTATGTGTGTGTATGTATGTATGCGTGTTTGTATGTGTGTGTGTATGTATGCGTGTATGTTCACTGTGCAGTTATGTGTGTGCATAAGTAGGGTGTGTTCAGAGCTAGGAGATAGTCGTAGAAGTAAACATAGAAAAGACTGTGTGAATGTATGTACATATATTGGAATTTGCATATACATATACGTCCGTATCGGACCCTGTGTGTGTATGTGAATGTACGTATATTTTTATATGAATATTTCTCTGTGAATGGACATTAGTATGTATAACCGTGTAAAAACGAACAAATCTTTTTATGTAAGATAACAATCACATCGACTGTGAAAAGGCTTCCTTCGGAACAAAAATAAAAGAAATCACGAGTATTTTTCAGAGTGAACTGACAGTCAGCAAATACCATGCTGTGAGTGATGAAAAGGGGTCATTTGAAGGAAAGCAGTTACAGACAATGAACATAAAAGATATTTTTGTCCATATCCTATGACGAAGAAGAGACAAGTTTCCAATAAAATGAAAAGATAAAATGTAAGAAAGATAAAATGTCATTAAAAGATAGTTTTTAGCTATAGATTTCCACATTTCTTGGTTTTCTTTTATCGTTTCCATTAACGGATTTGATCTGTTTGTTTTGAATTTTGGATTTCTATTTTTTACTGCCACTATATACATAGGTTTTGGTATGCATAAATTGTGCCGCGTTGAATCTATGACCTACTTGGTAAGTAATGAAAGCTAATTATGCACAGGCATGTAGAAGAGAGGAAAACTGAACGTAGCTAAGGAGATGCTGACACATAGATGCTGCTGTTGGATAATATTTATTTGTAGTAATTTACATCATAATTTCTTTAATGATATTACATTGAAAGCTCTGTACAGAAACAAATATTGTAATTTGTAATTTAATTTAATCCTGTTTATTCTCATATATATCTATATATATAGATATATATATATATATATATATATATATATATATGATAGATCGTTAGCCATTACACACATTTTTCTCTCCTTGTTTTTTGTGTCCCTTTCTTAGAAGAGCGTAGGCTCGAAACGTAAAATACTTTTTCTATTCCTGAGCATTATACTAATACATATGTTTCTTTTGTATACCACCTGTCTTCGTCTTTTGTTTTTTTCGTAAATCCTCTCTCTCTCCTCCTCTCTCTCTCTCTATATATATATATATATATATATATATTGATAGAAATAGTAAGACAACAAAAGAATGGGCTTCCGCCCCGACATCCGTAACTCGGTGTTTTATTAGGGCTACCGAATAATTTTCGCATATTATATTTACACACACACACACACACACACACATATCATATATATATCAGAGGAGATGCCAGTTCATCAGCGTTACTGGGGTTCATGTCACAGATTTCTCTTAAGTCACGTGCTTTCTCTAAGAATTTGAAATTTTTTTCCGAAATATTTCTAGCCACAAAATGCTTTCTTTTTTAATATCTAGCACTATGTCTTTCTCTATTTCTAATTTAAGTGTAAAATCAAGGCAATCCTGCAAGACAAAACTGATCTTTACACATAGACGCACAGTAATCAAATCACAGTAATCAAATAACGACAGCAGAGTGCACATCAAACATCAGAGACCTGACTGCCGCCTGTACTCCTGGCAAGAGATGCCAGTGAGTCTCATACACCGACCAGTGTATTAGTACAAGTTGCTACATATTTTTTCGTTCCATGGGATTGGAAGCACTCCGTCAGTTACGACGACGAGGGTTCCGGTTGATCCGATCAACGGAACAGTCTGCTCGTGAAATGAACGTGTAAGTGGCTGAGCACTCCACAAACACGTGTACCCTTAACGCAGTTCTCGGGGATATTCAGACTGACTACAGAGAGTGACAAGGCCGGTCCTTTGAAATACAGGTACAACAGAAACAGGAAGTAAGAGTGAGAGAAAGAGTGGTGAAAGAGTACAACAGGGATCACCACCATCCCTGCCGGAGCCTCGTGGAGCTTTTAGGTGTTTTCGCTCAATAAACATTCACAACGCCCGCTCTGAGAATCGAAACCGCGATCCTATGACCGCGAGTCCGCTGCCTAACCACTGGGCCATTGCGCCTACTTTCGTTCCATTAAGAATATTGTAGAACTGGAACTTCTCACAG
Source organism: Octopus sinensis (assembly GCF_006345805.1). Classification (NCBI taxonomy): domain Eukaryota; kingdom Metazoa; phylum Mollusca; class Cephalopoda; order Octopoda; family Octopodidae; genus Octopus; species Octopus sinensis. The sequence goes on from NC_043017.1 coordinate 26,088,310, forward strand.
ATTGGAATGTAGATCTTAATCTCTATAGAAATTTATTGTTTGAAGAAAATATTGAACTTGGATTAGCTTAATTTTCAGAATTATGGTTAACAACTGAGCATTGTCAATTTAATTAAAAAATTCCATATGTGGCTGAAGAGTGCTCTACATTTTATAACTGATGTAAACCTTACATTGTTTAATTAAATGAAGTAGCATGAAACGTTTGTACTACATTACCTTTGGATATCCTTGTTGCTTATTTTGACTATAATCACTCCATTTGATTTATATGGATAATACCATACCAAATTCTGGTGCCTTTAACTTAAGTACCATATTCATCTGAATCTAAATTTTTGCTGAACATACATACATATAGTGTGTGTGTGTGTGTGTGTGTGTGTGTTTGCAAGTGTGAGTGTATCTGCATGTACATATACATATTCGAGTGGGTGTTTGCTAATGTAAATCTACATATATATAAAATATAGCATGAACGTGTCTGATAGAATTTTACGGTCATTCATTTCAATTTAACATTGTACTATCCCTACGACGTATGATCTGTCAAATTTTAGCAGCTGTTTTTATTTTTCCTTTAGCAAAAATTCATTCTGCCAAAGAACGTTCAGTTCCAAGCAAGAATGATTCCGGTTTCAAACGCATCGTGTCAACAATTCATTTGTATGCCTGAATATTAAGAGATCCCCCAAATATATATATATATATATATTTATATATATATATATATATATATATATATATATATATATATAAAAATATATATATAAAAATATATATATATATATATATATAATAAATATATATATATATTATATATTATATATATATATATATATATAATATATATATATATATCTGTGTATACGTATATATATTTATATAATAAATATATATATATATAAATATTATATATATATATATATATATATAACACGCACACACACGCAAACACACCACATATGTATATAAAAAGTGGTATGTAGTTATGCGTGTATATATATATATATATTTACATATGCATGTATCCATCCATATTTCAACATGTGTATATATAAATATAGATAGGGGCAAGAACGGGAGTGTGGTAAGTAGTTTGCTTACCAACCACATGGTTTTGGGTTCAGTCCCACTGCGTGGCAGCTAAGGCAAGTGTCTTCTACTATAGCCTCGGGCAGACAAAAGACTTGTGAGTGTATTTGGTAGACGGAATCAGAAAGAAGCCCGTAGTATATATGTATATGTATATATCTATATCCATATATATATATGTGTGTGTGTCTGTGTGTGCGTGTATGTATGTATGTATGTTTGTGTGTCTATCTTGGTCCGCCAATATCGTTTGACAACCGATGCTGGTGTGTTTATGTCCACGTATCTAGCAGTTCGGCAAAAGAGACCGATAGTATAAGTACTAATTACTAGGCTTACAAAGAATAAGTCCTGGTTTCGATTTGCGCGACTAAAGGTTGTGCTCCAGCATGGCCACAGTCAAATGACTGAAACATAGTAGAATATCAGAATACGTATAGAATTAAAAAAAATACAAATATATTCATTCATGTATGTATATATATATACACACACTCATAGATACATATATAAACATAAATATAAATATATACATTCATGCGTACATATAAAAAGCATATATATATGCATATATGCACACACACACAAACACACACATATATATATATATGTATAAATGTTGGTAAAAACGGGAAGATAACAAATAAGAGGCCTCACATATTTCAACTGTGTATATATTATATTTACATATTTACAGATGTATATTTATATATATATATATATATATATATATATATATATATATATATATATATATATATATATATATGTATGTATATATATATATTTACACACAAAATATCGGTTTGTAATTTATATGTGTATTGGATAATTTCGTTGTCTTGATTTGTTAAATTGGAAATAATTTTTCATGTTATTCGATATAAACTTTAACATATTTAATGTACTGCAGTAATTTTCTCTTCTTTTTTTCCCCTCCTTTGAGGTTAAATTCCATTCGACGTCGGTCACACGTGAACATAAGTAACTTATAGATGCAACCAAGAGAATATTGCCATTGAAAGTCAAAAATATTGATCAATATTGATATAGAAATTCACAGTAAGAAAACACTGGAAACATTGGACTACTTTGTAATACTATATGTTCCCTTGGTTAAGAACATGTTTATAATATAGAAAATATTAGTCTCTTGTTCTTTGCTAGTCGACGTTCCAAACTTCCGTTTTCTGGAGACATAGTTTACAAGACTTTTTAGCATTAACAGAATATGTCTCGGAATTATAGTATATTATATTGTGTATATTAGTTTTTCGTTAACACATGTGGAGAAGTGGAAGAGTCGTTAAAACTTTGGACCGATTACTTAGCGGTATTATTCACACCTACTAACGTTCTGAATTCAAATTTCATCGATGTCAACATTATCTTTCTTCGTTTCAGGTCTATAAGATATATAGCATTCACGTAGAAGTAATCGATTGATTCCTCCCAACCTCTAAACAAATTACTCGCCACATTTGAAATTTGATGGCTGTGTGGTAAGTAGCTTGTTTACCAACGACATGGTTCCCGGTTCAGTCCCACTGCGTGGTACCTTGGGCAAGTGTCTTCTACTATAGCCTCGGGCGGACCAAAATCTTATGAGTGGATTTGGTAGACGGAAGCTGAAAGAAGCCCGTCGTATATATATGTGTATTATATATATATATATATATATATATATATATATATTATATATGCATGTGTGTGTTTGTGTGTCTGTGTTTGTCCCCCTAGCATTGCCTGACAACCGATGCTGGTGTGTTTATGTCCCCGTTACTTAGCGGTTCGGCAAAAGACACCGATAGAATAAGTAGTCGGCTTACAAAAGAATAAGTCCCGGGGCCGAGTTGCTCGATCAAAGGCGGTGCTCCAGCATGGTCGCAGTCAAATGACTGAAACAAGTAAAAGAGTAAAAATGAGTAAGAGTTAAAGGCAGACAGCTTGTAGAACCGTTTGCGAATCGCACGAAATGCTTATTATTTGATTCGCGTTTTTATATTCAACGTTCAGATTTCACCCAGGCCGTATTTTATCGCTTCGGGGTCTATAAAATCTATAAAATCTGTACGAGTTGAATACTAGTTCACAAAGAAATCGACTTTCACTCGGCCATAAAGTTGATCAATATTGATACAGAAGTTTTCTGGTTTTTTTTTCTTTTTTCACAAATTTGAGACTATAGGCGCAGGAGTGGCTGTGTGGTAAGTAGCTTGCTTACCAACCACATGGTTCCGGGTTCAGCCCCACTGCATGGCATCTTGGGCAAGTGTCTTCTGCTATATCCCCGGGCCGACCAATGCCTTGTGAGTGGATTTGGTAGACGGAAACTGAAAGAAGCCTGTCGTATATATGTATATATATATATGTGTGTGTGTGTGTTTGTGTGTCTGTGTTTGTACCCCTAGCATTGCTTGACAACCGATGCTGATGTGTTTACGTCGCCGCCACTTAGCGGTTCGGCAAAAGAGACCCATAGAATAAGTACTGGGCTTGCAAAGAATAAGTCCCGGGGTCGAGTTGCTCGATTAAAGGCGTTGCTCCAGCATGGCCGCGGTCAAATGACAGAAACAAGTAACAGAGTAAAAGACTATTACTTCCTCCATAATATTATTGATGTGCACGAGGAATGTTTGGAGGATCTTGGGAACAGGAAGTTCGCAAGCGGTCCCCAGCTGCAAGTATATCCTTGTTGGGAGAACGTCTTGTTTGTCGTGGATTTTCCACAAACGCAGGGACGGGACAGGTTGAAGCGGCAGGTCGTCGGATCAGACGCTTCTGTTCTCCAGACGTCTCTACATAAATTTGCCATACAGGCAGGACACTTCCACAACGGGAAATTTGCCATATAGGCAGTACACAGATGGGATGAACAAGGAAAAACACAAAGGGTGAAGAAGCTGCTTTTAGTTAAAAATTAATGTTCGTATCAATAATGTGATTACAGATGTAATTAAAAAAAATTATTTGCATAAATATTGTTGCAAAAATCAACAATATGCCACGGAAGGAAATGCATTCAGTCATCTGGGTATAATCATTGCTTTCTACCACTGACCCCGCTTACCAGGTTCCGATCACTCTCAACTTGTTTGCTACAAACTTGCATATTTTTACAAACGTCTCTTAGACGGGTGCGGCCCTGATACCGCCTTCGATGGCCCTACCAGAAACCGAAGTCTCCGTCGGCATAGCTCTGACACTCCCGTTTCACCCCCTTACCACGATGAGGAGGGGTTGGACTTTAGGTTGGACTATATTATTGTCAATGGTGATGTTCGTGAAGAGTTTCAAATACCTTGGCGCCTTCAATACAGCCACAGGTCAAGTGA
>NC_043017.1:26100239-26117739 GCF_006345805.1 Octopus sinensis
ATATATGTATACATACCTTTATAGATACATATATACATACATACAAAAAGAGACAATGAATCCCTTGGAGCAGCAAGACGCAACCGAATATGTAGGCTATTTCTTATTACTATGGAAGATATCACAAGTGATTAGCAACTGTCCATGTACGTCATAAAGTTATTACCTCCGTCTGTGATACGACGTTATAGCAAAAATAATATTCAAAGATATTTGGAGGAAAGACCGTCCAGGAATGAAAGCAGAGATACACTTTGTTATTGAATACATACACAAACATCAATACAAGGAATATTAGTGGTACATGGCCATCGAAACGTCTGTCAGTTGTAAACGTAACAGACCGTGTTTTGTAGTTTCGGACAGATAAGAAAAAATATGTAGCGTCATAGCGGTCAGCTCTCATTTAAAACTCAAAAAGAAAGAGAATAACACTGGGCAATTGCTTCGATAACAATATGGAGAAACTAGCGTTTTCAACCAACTAACTCGCACATTACAAATAAAATTTATAAGTGGAATAGTAAAGACATGAAAGATTTTGTGAAATTTAAACTATGGTATTGTTTTTTTTTCTACATTCTAAAAATAGTGTTTTGTATCTTTGTGAGAAACCAGTTCTTTTCTCAGAGGAAAAAATTAAATAACGAAAAACAAAAGACGATACATACATGCAGACACCCACACAAAAACCCATCCACCCACACACACACACACACAGAGACATACACACAAATATGCACCAAACATTTTGAATTGTTCTTTTTCGAACTTATATTTCCCCACATATGTATATGCGGGATGCTGTATGTAGGACAGACGGGACGCCGGTTGTCCGACCGTTTCACTGAACACTTGAGGGACGTTCGCCTACACTCTTTTCTCCCGTCGCACGCCACTTCCGCTCGGCCGGCCATTCCCTAGAGGACATCTCAGTGTTTGTCTCGCCCCCACAATGGTCGCCCATTTCCAGGCTCCACTTGGAGCAACGCTACATCTTCACCCTACAAAATACACAACCCCACACGGACTTAACACAGTCCCCTCCTTTTGAGATCGGTTTTTTTTTTTTTTTTTTTTCCCGACACACACCACCACACACCCACCCACTACCTCCACACGCCTGTTCACAAACACACACACGTACGTAGACCATCTACGTACATACATTCACACATTTAATCACACACACACTTACAGACATACATGGCACACATAACAACAAAACCAACATGCACATACACACACACATACATACATAACACACACATACATACTTACACACACACAGACATACATACACACATACACACACACATACATACGCACATACATACACACACACTCACACACACACACCGCACGTACATACTTCACACACACACACATGCACACATACATGTAGGCACATACATACATACATACCCACACATGCAACCCTTACACTGAATGCACACACACATACACTTTTTTGCATCCAGGCAGACCCCCTTTTCTGCTTTCCGGTTTTGGCTGATGGATCCTCGGTTCCCGCGTAGCGGGCGTTCGAGGGCCTTGCGCTCGCGCGCCTTGGCGCGCCTGGGGGCTTGGTCGGCCCCCTTGGGCTTGCGTTGTACTGCTTGTGCGTTGTGTGCGTGAGCGCGCTTCGTGTGTGTGGGCTTGCTTCGGATGTGCGCGTGCGTATGTATGCATACATACCCACACACTCGCATGCATCCCTACCCACATACATACACGGAAACCTACTCACACACACATACACACACACACACATACCCGCACACACACATACATACATACACACACATACCTACTTCAGACATACACACACACAGACATACACCCATACACTCACACTCACACGCATACACACACACACATACACACGCACACATACACACACACACCTACACAGCCATACCCTCACTCAGACACACACATCTACCTACACACACACACAAACACACACAGACACACACCCATACATACATACATCTACACACACACGCCTACACACATACATACACACATACATAAACACACACACATACACATACACACACATACGCACACACACATATACTTATACACATGCACACACACACATACATACATACATACACCCATATACATACACACACACATACCTACATACTCCTATACGCACATACATACACGCAGACATACACACATACACACTCACACAAACATACACACACACATACTTACACACACACTCACCTGCACGCGCACACACATTGCATGACAAACACCCATACACTCACAATCACATACGCACACACAACATAAACACGCACACGCACACAACACACCCTACACTCCCACACACATACACACGCACCTACATACACACCGCACGCATACACACGCACTACACACATACATTACACACGTACACACACACCTACACACACACACAAACATGCACGGACACACCCAGACATACATACATACCCCACCTATATACACACGCCCACACACCTACATACACACACATATACACACGCCACCCACACACCTACACATACACACATACATACACACACTACACGGACACACCCTACATACTTACATACATACACCTATACACACACGCCTACACACCTACATACACACACATGCATACACACACACATGTACGCACGTACACACGCATATACGCACATACAATATACCCACACACATGTACACACCACACACCATACGCACATGCATGCATGCATGCACACGCGCACACCTACACGCATACACACACACACACGAACGTACACATACATACATACACACACGCATACATACACCATACACATACATGCATCCTACACACACATACATACACACTCACACATACATACACACACACACTCACTCACACACCTGTATGTACGCGCACACACATGCACATACACACACTTCCCCACACCCACACGTACATACATACACACTCATACACATACACACACACACACACGGACATACATCTATGCACACACATATATACACACATACTCACATACATTCATCGGACACACTGCCACCCAGATATACACACAGACACACTCACACATCCACACACATACAGACTTACGCGCATACTCGCAGGCGCGCGCACACACGCGCTTGCGCCGGTTCGCGCACGCATACGCGCCGGTTCGCGCACGCATACGCGCCGCATGCACCTCGCTCTTGGACCCGACGAGACCTCCCGCCCGTTCCTGGGACCGTCGCTTGTCGTTGGGTTTCCCACGCCCGTCTCCGCGGGACCACTCTTCCATCTTCCCCTCAGCTGGAGTCCTTTTTCCTTAACCCCCCCCTTTTTTCGTTACACACACGCGCACACATATACACACATTGCTTAAAGATATACATTACTCTTACACACATTCAATCTACTCGCCATTAATACTACCACGACACTGGACACACACACACACTACTACTCAACACACGCTGGCACCCCTTCCCCTTCCCCTTCCCCTCCCTCCCTTCCTCCTTCCTTATTTTTCTTACTACTGACCTTTGTCTGCTATGCTGACCAATGTCTCGCCCTACCTCACACGCCTACACACAGACGCACACACTAACACATACATATATTTTTGTTTTTTTTATCTCGCCTCACACACACACATACACACACGCACACGCACACACTCACACATACACACACATCTCTTGCGTTACCAACCTTGTTTCCACTCTTTTGCCTTTAAAAAACCTACTTTGCTCTTGTTATCGTAAACATCCGCCTTTCACCATGTGTAACTCGTAAACACCAGTCGTTTTTTTCTTATCCCTGTTGCCCGCTCTGGGATCTTTCTTTCCTCTCTCTTCCTTCTTTATGTTTCCGACGAAGAGCTCCGCTCGAAACGTCATACCTCCCTGCTTCCATTCCTGAGCGCCTATTAATAATAATACTGTAATTGTTCCATTGTTGTTGTTTTTTTGTTTCCCGTTTGGATAAAAATTATATATATATATAATATATATATATATATATATATATATATATTTATGTGTGTGTGCTTGTGTGTTTATGATTTGTGTTTGTGTTTATGTGTGTGTGTGTGTGGTGTGTGTGTGTGTGTGTATGTGGGTGTAGTTATGCATTTTTCAACATTTTTTTAATGTTAAAATTTCGAAGTTCCTCAAATATTATGAAAACACCATTATATCCCTTGTGCCACTTGTTTTGAAATATCTGTATTTTTGCAGCACCATTTAAAGAGTCCATCCAATTATTTTGCTTCAGGTTAATTATTGTCTAAAAGACCGGTGACCAAATGCATCTACGTATGTGCGTGCAATGTTAGGTATTCCAAAGAATTTGAAAGACATGATGAGGAGTTTCGTGAAAGAGATTTTCCTCTACGTAAAAAAAAAAAGGAAATATGAATCATTATGTTTAAAACGAATGAAGGGGCGAGTACACAGTTTGAAAGCACTTGCATCTGTGGTGGCCGAAACGGGAATGTTTTACTGAAGAATAAACAAAATATATTTGTTTCGGTGATGGAAGCACTCCGTCGGTTACGACGATGAGGGTTCCGGTTGATCCGAATCAACGAAACAGCCTGCTCGTGAAATTAACGTATAAGTGGCTGAGCACTCCACAGACACGTGTACCCTTAAAGTAGTTCTCGGAGATATTCAGCGTGACACAGAGAGTGACAAGGCCGGCCCCTTGAAATACAGGTACAACAGAAACAGGAAGTAAGAGTGAGAGAAAGTTGTGGTGAAAGAGTACAGCAGGGATCACCACCATCCCCTGCCAGAGCCTCGTGGAGCTTTAGGCGTTTTCGCTCAATAAACACTCACAACGCCCGGTCTGGGAATCGAAACCGCGATGCTATGACCGCGAGTCCGCTGCCCTAACCACTGGGCCATTGCGCCTCCACTATTTGTTTCGGTACGATACATAATGATATGAATTATTTCAGATCTAACTCTTCTCTTTTGAAGATATTTCTTATAACTGATAATTTTAATTTCCTATAACAGTATTTTTTCCTCAGAAATGACAAGCGGATCAAAAATCGAAACGTCGCCGTTGGAAATATTTCATAAAACGACGTCTTAACACTTGGAAAACTGATAATTACATGGCAAAGACAAATACATGACGGCTAAAATCTCCATATTTAAACGATTAATTGGTAATTACTCAAGAATCACTTAAAATGTATCATTCTGTAAAAGAATCTGTGAACAGTGCCAAGAAAAATGAATAGCAATGGCATTCGACTCATCTGCTACGTGAGATAATACCGGGAAAGCGCCAGTTTGTCGCATAGAAGAATCCACCATTGGAGTCTAATTTCTTCAAACGAAATTAAGATTTAAATTTGGCTTGAATTGAATATGGTTGATTCTCTATCAATGACGTGCCAGATATTTAGCCGCGAATTCAGAATATTTTATCTTATCACTAAAATCATGGTGGAACAATTCCCACGAACAGCTAATATAAGTTACATCTGAATAAATACAGCGGCCAGTAATTACTTCGGTGACAGCAAAACCGGAAATATACGACTATAAATTCGTTGCATATTAGAGAAAATAAAAAATAAATAAATGCGCCAATTTAAAGCCTAGCCAGGCACATGGGCCCAGTTTTCCGGTTTCAATGGCGTATGGGTTCCCCAGCTGGACGGGACGCCAGTCCATCGCGGCGTTACTCATTTTTGCCAGCTGAGTGGACTGGAGCAACGTGAAATGAAGTGTTTTGCTCAAGAGCACAACGCGTCGCCCGGTCTAGGAATGGAAACCACGATCTTACGATCATGATGCTGACACCCTAACCTATTTCTTTACTACCCACAAGGGGCTAAACACAGAGGGGACAAACAAGGACAGACAAACGGATTAAGTCGATTATATTGACCCCCAGTGCGTAACTGGTACATAATTTATCGACCCCGAAAGGATGAAAGGCAAAGTCGACCTCAGCGGAATTTGAACTCAGAACGTAACGGCAGACGAAATACGGCTAGGCATTTCGCCCGGTGTGCTAACGTTTCTGCCACCCTAACCACTAAGCCACGCGTCTCCAGATAATAAGGAAAGAACAAATAAATGTTGTGTAACGTACAGCTATCGTCTACAGTCAATAGAGTGTGGATTGTAGGTGTTCAATTGTGATGGACATAGCTTCAAAACCCCCGCAAAACGAACTCCAATCTCTGAAATAATTGTTGTGAAATTGTACAGCGTAAATTTTGTGAAACAAGAAGATATTGACTGTGGTAGGACAGAGTAGTCGACTTAAGTGAGGACGTAGAATATCAAAACAACTAACTGCAAGAAGTAGTAATGTATTCCTTTTGTGAAATAACAAGAAATTGACAGTGCCGGGACACAGGCTGGTCGAATAAGAGATGACGCAGAACGCCATTGCAAATAAACGCATGAAAGAGCGCTGACTTGAAATAAATGCTCTGCTTCAAATCGGATATAAAATACATCGAACTATAAACGCAAACCAAGACAATACAAACTGGTATGCGCGTTTGTTATGAAACATAAAATCCCTGTAAGAACAAAGCCGAGATCACAAACAATCTTAACAAAAGAAGACGGGCGTTATATATGAATTTCACTCGTTTCATATCCATTCATAGTCTTGCAGTAAATTTAAACATCAAACTTCATGAACGAAAATACACAGAAATAAACGAATGAATCATTACATAGCGTAAAAACGCATTATATTAGAAGGCAATATAAATAATTTCATAGTAATTCCATTGTTTGGATTACTTGTTTTACAACATTTCTCCATCTTATAAAGTTCTCATTTGATTTGCCACATTCTAGATGCTCTTCGATGTTTCATGATTAACTTTGGCTTTGTTCTTAGGTGCTGTAAACAAACAACATATCCTAATTACTATATTTTAATGATATTCATTACTGCATTCCTGTTATTTAAGAATTTACTCAAAGAAATCTCTCAAGGTGTGATTTATGTTGCCATGCTGGATTAGATTTAAGAGAATAAATATCGTACTTTTGAAAATGTCATTTTTGTATTTTCCTAGAATTTTTGTATTTTCCTAGAATTACATATTCGATAAAGAAATGGAAACGTAAATTTGCATCCTTTATTTATTATATCGACCCCCAGTGCGTAACTGGTACTTAATTTATCGATCCCGAAAGGATGAAAGGCAAAGTCGACCTCGGCGGAATTTGAACTCAGAACGTTGCAGCCATTCTCTGACGCTAATAACCTCATAGTTTATACCAATCACACCAACACCATTACTGATTGACCTATGGTACTTATTTATTGATTATTTTAATCAAATGTATGTTACAGGTTTTGATACAATTACGATGGATATACCCAGAAAATTCAAGAACACGCATACCCTCCAAGTCTCAAATATAACAAATATTCGTTGCTCAAACTGAACTAGGTTTCCCTTAGAGTCCCAACGTTGATTTCAAGATTCAAAGTTATTGTAGGGCCGGTAAAATTTTAAGAAAATAAAAATAATGAATAAGTGGAAATTTTACCGGCAAGCGTGTTAAATTATAAGGCACAAAAAGAAAATGACGACTCTCCCCAGACCCAACAGAAAATCTTCAACACAGGAACTCACATAAAGAATCTTGCAAACTAAATCCCAAAACGAAATATATATATATATATATATATTTATAATATTAATATATATTATATATTATATATTATATATATATATATATATATATATATATACAGAGAGAGAGAGAGAGAGAGAAAGAGAGGGAGAGGAGAGAGAGAGAGAGAGGAAAATGTTGCAAGACGCAACGAAAATTTTAGCAAAATAAAAATAAGGATAAGTGGAAATTTTGCCGGTGAGCGTGTTAAATATAAGGCACAAAAAGAAAACGACTCTCCCCAGACACAACAGAATATACTTCAAACAGGAACTCACATAAAGAACCTTGCAAAACCAAATCCCCAAAACGAATATATATATATATATATATATATATATATTATTATACAAGGAGTAAGAGAGAGAGTGAGAGAGCCAAGAAAGAGAGAGAGAGAGAGAAGAAGAGAAGAGGGAGAGGAGAGTGAAAGAGAAAATGTTGCAAGACGCAACGAAACTTTTAGGAAAATAAAGATATGGAACAGTGGAAATTTTGCCGGTGAGCGTGTTAAATTATAGGGCACAAAAAGAAAATGACTCTCCTCAGACACAAGAGTATATACTTCAGTACACGAACTCATATAATGAATCTTGCAAACCAAATCCGAAAACGAATTACAAATATAAAATAATAAAACTGTATGAATCAACAAGGACGCGTACATTTGGCGAGATAGAATAGTCCATTCGAGTGACCGCAGTTTTAGTCAAGTACTTTTATAGTGATCCAGAAATTTGAAAAGCATAAGGTGGGCAGCATGTTGTGCTAAAAGGGGATAACCAGACAGTAAACTTTGTTCGCTTTTCTAAGTGTTCGACAATTCATCTTCATTACAAGAACGAGTAATAATACTTCTGCTGCCAAGCCTTGCAAATGCTAATGCATTCATTCATTAAATGCAAGTGTGTGATTCGTGAAGTGTTAATTACAGGGATCTAGATGTATTGTCGAAGAATCTGTGGGCATTTGTTTTCGTTTTCTATACATGTTTAGAAGTAAATATACCAGCAATTAATAACGGGAAAAAATAGCAACACAATTTCTTTACTGCCGTAAAGAAAACAATGTTGACTTTATTGCAGGTTTTATTTAATATTAATTCGGTTTATTATAGCTTAGTCAGGGTAATTATTTTTCTAGTGCGTTGAATAGTTTTGCATAGATTCTCCTGTATGCAGCCATAAAGTATACAACAAGCTCTCAACAGAAGATAACGCAACATGAATACAGAGAATTAATACTTAATTGTACGCTGTAACGGCAGTATTAAACAATCAATAGGGCAATAAATGTGTGCACTAAATAACGTATTGGTTCATCTGATAACATCGTCAAAAACCAATAAATAAACACATTGGATTTTATTTCCTCATTCAATTTATATAAAAAAATTATTAATACCAATCGATAATCGTCAGTCACTTTTACGTCATAGATGATAATCTGTATTTTTGAAATTTTTCATCGTCTAAATTTTATTGTAGATGTGTATTTTCATATTTCACTGTAGACAAAATACGTAAAAAATTCATACATTTCCCCCTTAATCTGAGAGTCAATAAATAAGCTGTTTAATTAGATCGACGACCTGTTAGAATTAGCGACTAAATACTTTTTCTGAGTAAAACAAATAAAATGATAGCAAAAACAAAGCTCATCAAATGATGTAATCCAAGATAAGATGCAATAGGACGGTCATACGTGAACACGGCTCATTAAAAGTTAACTGACTCAGAAAGTTCACTCGTAATCAGCATTTTATAAGTAAACAACTAAAATCAGAAAGAGAACTACCAGAAGACTACTAAAATAGAAAACGTAGATACCATAGTTTGATTTAAATGAGGTTAATTGATTATTATAAGTAAGTTTAAAGGATGGATTAGAAAAGAATGTTATCTAAATATACTCCCAATGTTTTCTCGATTAAGATTTTTAGAACGTTGAACCTGTAAATAAAAAAGTTAGAGAGAGAGATTTACAAAGAAATTAAAAAGAAGAGACAATATAAAAATGTACGGAGTTTAGAAGATGTGAGAATTATTGAGAGAAAAAAAAGGGGAAAAAAGGCCTCTTTTGAAGACGGGAGAAAACGCTGTAGAAATGCGGTGAATGGTTGTTGTGAAGTTCTGGGAACTAATAGAATTAAGACAAAGCATTGAAGAGAAGGTTTGTGCCTAGCTTTTTGCTTAAGATCGAACAGAAATTTCTACGATTGAAGTGAGATCGAACGAAACGAAACTCAGAATGTAGAATAACAAATAACTAAGTCCCCAACAGCAATAGAGAAGATGAAAAAAAACAAACAAACAAAAACAAAACCAAACAAACAAAAAACTGGTTTTGCTATATACAGTGGTTTCTTTCAGATGCATTGATATAATTGAATGATTTATAAATGAATGCTTGCAATTACTGTGTCCAACTAGACGAGAATAGAGAAAAAAAAAAAGTCCTCTAACTAGATAATGATAATGAATGGCTAAATGTATACTATTTACGAAGAACTATGTTTGCAGGCCAGAGAATACAGCAAGGAATACAATAGCAAAATCACTAAAACAACAACGAAAAGCAAACAAAAGTATTAAGAATAAAAATGAAATTTAAATAAGAATCCGCATAGAAAGAAAACGTAGAAAGAAAAAATTACGAGGGAAGAGGAGCTGACATAGAGAATGAAAGAATCACAGAATTAATGAATGGCACAGAAGAAAAGAATGCTAACAATGAACGTCAATATGTAGAAGAATGACAGAGTTAGCAAATGTAGAGCTGAAACAGAAGGCATTGCCAGGGTTATTGGGTTATTTTTGGAAACAAACTTAATTCAAAACGTATCAGTGTCGGTATTTCAATAGTTATAGTTTAGTTTCCGGCAACAACATATAAAGGAAGGCAATATATATATATATATGTAAATATATATATTATGTTATATATATATATATATATTATATATATATATATATATATATATATATATATATATATATTATATGTAAATATAATATATATTATGTATATATATTATATATATATATATATAGATAATGTGATACATATGTGTATACATGTGTGTGTGTTTGTGTGTCTGTGTGTATGTGCATATACCTTTCTTTTATTCTTTCATTTTGTAATATATATATATGTATATATATATTACAAAATGAAAGATGGCCAAATAACCGAAGAGGTGGTGTTGTGGATTTCCACCTCGGCATCCGAAACTCAGAGCTTGGCTATTGAATAATTGTCACATATTATTTTACAGATAAATTTCCTGTTTACATAATATTGAGGTCTCTTTCTTTCTTTTGTTATCTTACCGTTTTACCAATATAAGTATATATATATATATATATATATATATATATACGTATGTATGTATGTATGTATGTATGTATGATGTATGTATGTATGCATGTATGTATACTCTTTTACTTGTTTTAGTCATTTGACTGCGACCATGCTCGAGCACCGCCTTTAGTCGAGCAAATCGACCCCGGGACTTATTCTTTGTAGGCCCAGTACTTATGCTATCGGTCTCTTTTGCCGAACCGCTAAGTAACGGGGACGTAAACACACCAGCATCGGTTGTCAAGCAATGCTAGGGGGACAAACAGACACACAAACACACACACATACACACACACGACACACACACACACATATATATATATGCGGTTCGGATTTAGAAATAGCAGTCAAAAAGTCTTAGCTATTCCTTCTACTTTAAATGGAGATCCCAGTAAAAACCAAAGCACTCAAGAACAAACCACGCAGGTAAAATAGAAAGAAATTACGAAAATCATTCTATATTAAGTTGCCTTAGAATGATTTTCGTCATTTCTTTCTATTTTACCTGCGTGGTTTGTTCTTGGGTGCTTTGGTTTTTACTGGGATCTCCCTTTAAAGTACAAGGAATAGCTAAGAGATTTGACTGCTATTTCTAAATCCGGTTGTGGTGTGGGGGCAAACGTTGCTGACCCTAATTATTTAGTATTCTTAAACTTACCATGAATTGGTCTTTTACATGCCGAATTCTACTTGGTGAAATTACTGATTACTTCTTAATTAATTAATTTTCACCGTTTGTGATTAAATATATATATTTTTTCTCGTCTAGGTTTATAGGCCCTCATTATTTTTTTCCTGTCCTGTTTCTATTCCTTCTTGTACTGTTTTTTTTGTAATTGTATTTTTATTTTGTATTTGTTTTTTATTGTATTGTTTTTACGTCCTGTTTTTGTCACATTTTTTCCTTGTTTTTACCCCTCTGCAAAGGAATTTTATTTAATTCTTTCGCAGGAAGGACTTGTTCGACGAGACGTCCTTCTGTCCTCACCTCGAAACAAACACCTGGAGGTAACTAGGGACAGCTGATGAGGGGATTTTTTTTCTTTGTGAGTTTTGTCTGTTACTCTGTTTTTCTTTGTTAAAGGAATGGTCCTTTCCTTGCTGTTTTTATACGTTTTCGTTTTCTCGTTGAGTTCTACGTCTATTTGTGGTTTCCTGTACACACGTATATATATCTATATATGCATGTATATATACATGTAAATGTAGGTACGTACATATATGTTTGTATGTATGCATTATTTTATTTATACACTATATATATATATATATATATATATATATATATATATATATCCTATATATTTAAAAAGGAACGCAGGTTCTGACGATCGTGACATCAATAATACTGCAGGATTTAATTTACGTTTAGCGCTTCCATTCAAAACTACTTTTAATACCGTTGGGTAGAAATGTTCTTAGCTGTAACTAACAGCTTAGTCTTCCACTCCTCAACTAAATCAGTGATAAACGAAATCACTCCTGTAAGTGACAAACTGCGACCGTGAAAACCAATAAATTTCTTGTGCTCGATATTCATAATGAATATAGATACATATAACATATATGTATATATATATATATATATATATATATCTATATATATATATATACATGAATATATATAATGTATAAACGTATTCGTGTATTATGTATATAATATATATATATATAATATATATATAATATATATACACAATATATATATATATATATATATATATATATATTATATATATATATATATATATATATATAACACATATACATGCATATGGACACAGATCATATTATATGAATACATATATGCGTGCGTATATATATATATATATATATCTATATATAATATATATATATATATATATAGCGAGAGAGTGTGTGAGAGAATACTACATGCATAAATACATAGGTATATGAATATAGATACTGTCGTAGGGGCGTGTATATTTGACTCAAGAATCGTATATCTTAAACTGATTAAGTATTGTTGAATATTGTAGAATATTAATTGTTTTACTCCAGGTACAGGTCAGCGGAAACGGTAACCACGAAATCTGTATCACTCCGATGAATAAGACGCGGGGTAAATTTGATGGGAATCTCATAGTTCATGATCATAACAATTTAGCCGAAGAGGACGACAATGATGACGATGATGATGAAAATGATTGCTGATGGTGATGATGCTGATGACGATGATGATGATGATGATGATGATGCTGATAACGATTGAGGATAATGATGATGATGACAGCGACGACGACGACGACGACGGTGATGATGATGATGATTGCTGATGATGATTGATAATGATGATTATGATGATGATGATTGATGATGATGATGATGATGATGATTGATGATTGATGATGATGATGATGATGATGATGATGATGATGACGATGACGATGATGACGACAATGACGACGATGACTATGATGATGATGATGATGATGATGATGATGATCACGATGATGATGATGATGATAATAACGATGCTGATGATGAGCGGAGTACGACGACGTAGAAGAGGTTTATGATGAGTACGAGAAAGACCTAAACGATAACAACAAACATTCTAGTAATGAGGTTTTTCTTTTATGCACACACTCAAACACACATTCACATACACATTCACGCACACACACAGACACACTCTCTCACACACACTCAAACACACACACTCACACTCACAGACATACACACACACACACACACACACACACACACACACACACACAAACATTCACACAAACGCTCACACATTTTCATACAAACACACTCACGCAGACGCATTTACAGTTTATATTTTCAGTTTATTAGACTCTGGTACGAGCCGATTTGCAACATGAAGTGCCTTGTAACTGGAAACACGTGTCTTCATTAATCATAATTAGCCTGATTTTACTCGGTGTCCCGAGAAAAAGAAAATTCGTTTCTGAATAATACTGGAAGGTAGACATTGCTCAGTGGAGTAGGTCTCTGGAGATTTCATTGTATTCAATTGCCAAACAACGTATATAACCAAAGTATATCGCACACATACACACAGACATACACAAAGGTCGACTTTGCCTTTCATGCTTTCGGGGTCTATAAATTAAGTACCAGTTACGCTGTGGGGTCGATCTAATCGACTTAATCCGTTTGTCTGTCCGTGTTTGTCCTCTCTGTGTTTAGCCCCTTGTAGGTGGTAAAGAGATAGGTATTTCCCCTGGCGTTACGTTCTGAGTTCAAATTCCACCGAGGTCGACTTTACCTTTCATAATTTCGGGATCGATAAAATAAGTAACAGTTAGTTACGCAGCGTTTGTCTGTTCTTGTTTGTCTCCTCTATGTTTAGCCCCTTGTCGCCAATAAAAAAATAAGAAACGTAAGCACGCCGGACGAAATGCTTAGTTTTTACGTTCTGTCTTAACGTTCTGAGTTCAAATACCACCTAGGTCGACTTTGCCTTTCATCCTTTCTTGGTCGATGAATTAAGTACCAGTTGCCTACTGGAATCGATCAAATCGACTGGCCCCCTCCCCCAAAATTTCGAGCCTTGTGCCTAAAGTAGAAAAGAAAGAAAAATTAATTTGGTGGGATTAAAATTTTGAATTTGATATGAAGTTGTTTTCAAGAAGAATATTTTTGTTTACTTATTATGGAGTCCATAAAATTCTTAATCGTTTGCAATCATGTATAATATGGGTTTGGAATGTTACAGGATAAATAAACATGAGCTTCGGGTTTTAAAAGTTTAATTTCCATTTTTACCTTACAGCATTTCTCTCACTGAATTGCAACCTTACAGAAAATGGCAACATTCATCTATTACTCACAGGGATTGATATAATTTAGAAATAATCTTTAGGTAGGTAATTTAACCGTAGGGAATAGAACTGAATAAGCTTGTATGTGATTGTTTTTAGTTAAACATAACAAATAAATGATCAGATAACCAGAAGGGGATTGAAATATAACTGAAAAGAGAAGGCAGGATGCAGAAAGAGCAATAGAATGATAATAATGGTGATGAGGAGAAATGGAGGAATAACGATGGTGTGGATAAAAAGATTTTAAAAATGGGATGAAAAAGGGGACGAGCAACAGGAGAGGAAGAAAAGCAACATTACATTAGAAAAAAAAAAGCAGAAATTAAAGGATGGAAAGTAAACAAATACCTAGCAACACAAAAAATAATACGAAAATAATCAGAACGAAGAGGTAATAGTAGCAACAGCAGTAGCAGTGGCAATGTAGTAGTAGTAGTAGTAGTAGTAGTAGTAGTGGTGGTTGTGGTGGTGGTGGTGGTGGTGGTAGTAGTAGTTGTGGTGGTGGTGGTGGTAGAACAAAAAGAAGAAAAGTAAATGGACAATTAAGAAGAGAGGTAAATGAAGTAAAGATTGAAGGTAGTAGAAAAAGGATGGAAAATGTGAAGGAGAAGGAATGAGAATTAGAAAGAAGACAAAAAGAAGAGGAAGAGTAGGAAACAGTAAACAGAAGCAAAAGAGGAGAGAAAGAGGTAGAGTGGTGAAGAAGAGGGAGGAAGAAAAGAACAAAGAGGTTGGCGTGAAGGATAATGAGAGTAGCACAAGGAGAAAGAAAAGATGGAATGAAAAAGGAGGGAGAAGAAAGAGAAGGGATGAAGAAACAGATGAAAAGGAAGGAGGGAAAGAAAGGAAAAAAGATGCAAGAGGTACTGGAAGTAGAAAGAGAAGAGGGAAAGCAAAAGGAGAAAAAAGGAAACTGAACATGAACATAAAGAAATAAGAAGAAAGAACGAGAAATAGATGTGTACGATGAAAAGATGGGAAATAACAGGTAAGTCGAGAGAAATGAAGAGGAAAAATATGTAAAGAATAAAGCAGAATTGGAAGATATTATGCATGACAAAATACGTGGATACAAATGAAACAAGGTATGGAAAATATAGAGTACTCCTTCGACTATTGTGGGTGTTACGTTCCAAAATCACCCACAGAAATATTTAGAACTAGCAGTATCGCCCGGCGTTGCTCGGTTTGTAAGGGAAATAACTATATAAGCATTTTAGAGAGTTACTTCCCTTATAGATGCCAATTCGGGCTTTCTTAGCCATTTCTGTTTTGGTGTCTTCAAGCCATGAAGTCGTTGTTCTAAAAGAACGCTGGTCTCCTTGACAACGCTTTACGACGTTGATTTCCTTACACTCCCTTCCCCACAGCTTCACGAGGGAGGGAAGAAGGGGGAGAAGCAAACAGGTGCAGGTGTGACCATGGACGCCAACTCCGCCGCCATCGACACACGAAAAAATTATGCATTAAAATGGAATAAAAAATGTGTTAAATTATTTTTAAAATCGTAGACTCATCGTAGACGCGCGCTAATACTCAGACGGGCTCGATATGAATCACGACTATAAGATACCCGAATTTGGTTAAACTGCACCGCAAAATGTGGGAGTAGTTAGGAATCTAAATCGAAGGGGACAGACACTCAAACAACTACAGTTTTATATATATAGATATAAAATATATAAATACCTATTTATCGCGAAAGCCGCGCTATACTGAGGAGTCCGCGATATGAATTTACATATATTAGCCAGAAAAATCCGAGATGTACTGAGTGCGCGATAGGTGAAGCACGGCGAGGGATTATGGTGAGGGATTACTGTAGACACGAATAAAAACTTAAGCGTTTGCCAACAGGTATGCACATACGGACATACATAATTATATACCTGCATTCATACGTACGTAAAGCACACGTACACACACACACACACACACACACACACATATTATATATATATATTCACAAACCTGTTATTTTTTCTGGCGAATTATTTGCTCCGATTTGAACTTATTATCACACCTGTGGCTGCCTTGATTTCGGCACAAAATAAATCAGTTGCAGCGCAGACTTGAACACGACGGGTTGGGGCTCATCATCATGGTAACGCGAGCTGAGGAAAGCGAGGCTATTATGCCACTCGAGAAGCCGGTCCACGTGAGTCCAAATACTTGAATGTATGCTGAGAGATTGTCGTAGCCTGTTTTCCCTCAGACAGTTGATTTCTGTAGTTATTACCAGTGTATTGTGGTCATTTAAATAAGAGTGTTGACTGATATTTCCAGCAGGTAGACATACTTAGTATATCCGTTGATTACTTTTAATACTTCAGCAATTTAATGCTCTTTCGGGGGCCGCACATGCCTATATTATTGCTTCTTTATTAACATTTTAAAAGTATTACATTAAATAATAACAGAGTCAATGATATCTTCGAAATTTATTTTTTCGTGAATTACTCTTCTTGCAAATTACTTGCTCCGTATTGAATATATATATATATATATATATATATATATATATATATATATATATATATATATATATATGTATATATATATATATATATATATGTATATATATATATATATATATGATATAATAATATATATATATATGTATATATATATATATATATATATATATAATA
>NC_043017.1:26127739-26130239 GCF_006345805.1 Octopus sinensis
AACTTACAATTAGAGATATATTTTAAAGCATTGCGCCACTATTTATTTGAGATTCTAATATTCAAAATAAGCACGGCTGCGAGCTACAATAAACGTTAGTACGCCGGGCGACTGGGGTCGATCTAATCGACTGCCCCCCTACCCCGAAAAATCTCGGGTCTTATGCCTAGAGTTGAAAAGAATATTTAAAATAGTCAAGGCGGCGTGCTGGAAGAAACGTTAACATGCCAGGCGAAATGCATTGCGTAATTTCGTCTTTCTTTATGTTCTGAGTTCGAATTCCACCGAGGTCGACTTTGCCTTTCATCTTTTCGGGGTCGATAAATTAAATACCAGTTGCGTATTGGTGTCGATGTAATCGTCTGTTCCCCTCCCCACAGATATCTGAACTTGTGCCGAGAATAAAAATGAAATTTTTAAAAATCATATGATGCTCTTATTATGTACCTTATGAATTGGATATTAAGTTCTGCTTTCAAAATTTCCTTTGGCCAATATTGCGGTATTGACTTGGAAACACGCTGTAACAAGGACTAAACTATTTACCATATTGCAAATTCAAAGCAACGATATTTCACAAATAAAGCACAAATAAACTCATTACTTTATTGCTTTAACATGAACCTCCACCCATATCGCCCCAATTTTTTATATGAATAGCTACCCCATTATAGCTTAAATATTCTTCAATGCCCCCCTTGGAAATGTCCACTGTCGCCACATGGGAAATGGCACCCACATTAGGAACTACTGCCTTAGATCATGGATCTTCCCGATTCAGACTGATTCGGATGTAAAATACAGCAAAGTATTGTTTTCAAATTTCGGAACAACGGTAATTTGATTACATCGACCGCGGTGTGCAACTCTTACAAATTTTATGGACCCTGGAAGGACGAAAGGCGAATTCTAACTTGGTGAGATTTGATCATTAATCGTAAGGTCGCAATAGGTGTGCTAACAGTTGTGGCAACCCCAAGTATTAAACACTGCAAAATATTGCTAGAAAGTATTGTTTTCAAATTTCGGTACAACGGTAATTTGATTACATCGACCGCGGTGTGCAACTCTTACAAATTTTATGGACTCTGGAAGGACGAAAGGCGAAGTCGACCTTGGTGAGATTTGATCATTAATCGTAAGGTCGCAATAGGTGCGCTAAAAATTGTGGCAACCCCAAGTCTTAAACACTGCAAAATATTGCTAGAAATATAAACGTCACATTAGGAAACTCTAGCTACAAACCGGTATATTGTAAACAGAGAAAAATATTGTTACAAAAGTTAGTTCTATGATCCGCACCTTTCATCTTAATTGAATTCAGATTGACATCGTATATTCATATGTTGATAATTTATTTTCTTAGTTGTCATCACTACCAATCACTCTCTCTCTCTCTCTCACGCGTGTTTGCCTATATTGGCTTGCTTTCCTTTTGGCATATGAATGCGAAATATATGCTGAGTATTATGTAACACATATAGAGTCCCCAAATTTTTGAATATCATTGAGGTAACCGGGACAGTGGCAGAAATTTAGGGAGTAAAATTTGAAAAAGCTTTTTCTGAATCTCAGAGCAGAAAATTAATCAAATAAATACCTTCAAAAATGCCAATCGTATGGAATGGAAATTCTTCAAATCAAAGTATGAACAAATGCAGTATCGCCGGCGTTGCTCAGGTTTGTAAGGGAATAACTATAAAGCATTTTAGAGATTATAGCCAAAAATAGCCAAAAAATGGAAAAAAAATGATGGTAAATTTTTTTTTGAGAGTATAAAAGGTTGAGTTGCGTCCCCTAGACAGTCTGTGGTTTGTTTTTTTTTATTCTCGACCCCATGTCGAATTTATCGTTTTTTTCAGACTGGGGAACTTTTCAAAATTTTCGCTGCGTTATTTTGAATTATGACATTGGGCTATGTGTGTGTCAAGTTTCATCAAATCGGTTGAAAGCCGTGGTCAGGGTGAGGGACGAGAAAACAGACACACAGAAAACACGCACAGGACAAACTGCCGTTTATATAGAGAGAGATATGAAGCATGGTGGATATCAGCTGTTGCAAATTTACAAATATTCGTGAGCGAAGATTTTTGCTATGGGTACAGGTGTAGCAACGTGTTTTGAAATTTGCTTCCAAAGTAACTGGTTTCGGTTTCAGTCCCCTTACACAGCATCCTTGGCAAGTGTGTTCCGCGATAGTCTCAGGCTGACCAGAAGCTTGGGAGTTCAGTAAAGGGAACCTGAGATAGGTCTGTCGTACACAAACACGCACACACACACACATACACACACACATACACACACGTATATGCCTCTCTATGCATTATCGTCGATAATACATTTTCTAATGCTGGAGCGTTAAATTAAATTATCCCTCAAAGCTATTTACAAGTCTTTTTCCCAATTGAGTGAATGATTACCCCGTGTGTTAGTAAAACCCAACTAAGTTACTATCTCTCCTTAAGGCACTCCTCAGTTTATTTTTTCTTTCCCATCATAA
>NC_043017.1:26137739-26165239 GCF_006345805.1 Octopus sinensis
TACAGTAACACCCACCCCTTTCTGGTTAGCCATACTGAGATGGCTATTATACTTTACATCACTAAAAATGCTTATATAGTTATTTCCCTTACAAACCCGAGCAACGCCGGGCGATACTGCTAGTATATATATATTTCGTTTTGGGATTTGGTTTGCAAGATTCTTTATGCGAGTTCGTGTGTTGAAGCATATTCCGTTACGTCTGGGGAGAGTCATTTTCTTTTTGTGCCTTATAATTTAACACACCGTTAAAATTTCCATTTATTCCTTATTTTTTATTTTCCTAAAATTTTTGCATTTTGCAACTTTTCAATATATATGTATACACACACACATACACACTTTCTCTCTCTCTCTCTCTCTCTTACTTTCTAACCATATAATATAGATCTATATATGTATTTATATTCATTACTTGTATTCTTTCAGGCATTTGACTGCGGCCATCTGGAACACCGCCTTTATTCGAGCAACTCGACCCCGGGACTTATTCTTTGTAGCCCATACTTATTCTATCGTCTCTTTTGCCGAACCGCTAGGTG
This sequence comes from Octopus sinensis, assembly GCF_006345805.1. Lineage (NCBI taxonomy): Eukaryota > Metazoa > Mollusca > Cephalopoda > Octopoda > Octopodidae > Octopus > Octopus sinensis. The sequence continues at coordinate 26,138,282 of NC_043017.1, forward strand.
ACGGGGACGTAAACACACCAGCATCGGTTGTCAAGCAATGCTAGGGGGACAAACACAGACACACAACTCACACACACACACACACACACCACACACACACACACACACACACACACATATATATATATATATATATACGACAGGCTTCTTTCAGTTTCCGTCTACCAAATCCACTCACAATGCATTGGTTGGCCCGGGGCTATAGCGGAAGACACTTGCTCAAGATGCCACGCAGTGGGACTGAACCCGGAACCATGTGGTTGGTTAGCAAGCTACTTACCACACAGTCGCTCATACACTATTAACGTTTTAAAATCACTAGACTTCTTGACTGATGACGGGACAATATTCGTTGAGATGGGGAAGATATTGTGTTGAAAAAGCATTTGCTTAAAAGAGAAATGATGTAATGGAACAACAATATTTTCAATATTAGTTGCTGTAAAAATGTGTCTTGCTATGGCTGTGTCGTAGAAATCTGCAAATTCGTCATCCTACAACAATTCTTCTGCAGTAAATTGTCGCATGTGACCAAATGGCTGCGTATCTGATATATGCTTCAGAGATAAGTAATTTCTATCACCAATAATTTTACTGCACTACATTACCTGGTCGAGAGACTTAGATATAATCTATTCATGTCGCTGGAAATAAGCAAATGCAAATGAGTAGACAGATCACTGGGATATTGGAAGAAAAACATGTAACTTGCATTGGAACATTAAAATTACGTAATAGGAAAAGTAGTTTCATATCCGAATATAGTGGTATTCATTACTTTCTTCTTTTTTTTTTGAGTGCTCTTTATTTTAGAGTCTTTTCTTTTAAACTAGCCAAATAGGATCTTTTCGGTTTGAACGGCAGTCTTTTCTAGCGGTGTCATGAAATTGTCACCCATAATTATGACCCTGTGGAGGCGCAATGGCCTAGTGGTTAGGGCAGCGGACTCGCGGTCGCAGGATCGCGGTTTCGATTCCCAGACCGGGCGTTGTGTGTGTTTATTGAGCGAAAACACGTAAAAGCTCCACGAGGCTCCAGCAGGGGGTGGTGATCCCTGCTGTACTCTTTCACCACTCTTTCTCCCACTCTTTCTTCTGTTGGCCTGCTCGCTTAGCCAGCGGGGTGGCGTCATTCGAAGGCTAAAACAATGCGAACGCAATGTGACCAGCGATGTGTAACAACATCTGATGGTCTGGTAGGTCACGTGATCACGTAAATTATGACCCTAGTATCGATCTATTGCATTTCAATCTGTTTTAGGGTTAGAGTTAGTTAGGGTTTGGGTTAGGTGTGGGGGGAAGGGTATATTCTTTTCTTCACAAATGTAAATCAACCCAATCTGTTTCTTAAACGTGGGACATATTTATACGGCACAGAATGTTTTTTTACCTCAATAGAAGTCATTGATTGGTTCAAACTGCAGAAATTGAAGAAAAAACAACAAAAACATCAGACAAACTACAGAATTTTCTCTATATATCCAAGAGAAAAAATATGTTTTATAACACATACTACGAGTATACGAAGTTTCAAATTTTTTAGTTACCTAGAAATTATGTTAAAAACTGCCGTTCAAATCGAGAAGATACGGCACAGACTGTTTTTTACCTCAATATAAGTCATTGATTGGTTCAAATTGCAGAAATTGAAGAAAAAACAACAAAAACATCAGACAAACTACAGAATTTTCTCTATATATCCAAGAGAAAAAATATGTTTTATAAACACATTCTACCAGTATACGAAGTTTAAAAGTATTTAATTATATGGAAATTAATTTTAAAAAACTGCCGTTCAAACCGAAAAGATCCGCAAATATTATCGCCATCATCCTTTATTGTTTTTGAGCAATAAAATGTGTAAGAAGCCGTCGAATCCTGCCCCGCCCTGACCACGTATTCTGACATCACAATAGTCCGACTAACCCCTACTTAAATCAATGTAAGACCTACTTAAATGCAGTGAGTTATTTTAATGTACGTCATAACCTAAAGTTCGTTGTATTTAATGTCTCTGAGTTCTCATCGAATGTTGATAAAAGGAAATGTATGATTCTAATTGATGCAGTCAACAGCATTGCGTTCAATCTCGCTGCTGCTATTTTCACGTCTTCGCCATTACGACTCTCAATTGGCGGCTGATGGCTGCTGATAGATGCACACAAATAAGCTATCACCTCTCTCCTGCACTCTCTCTCTCTCTTTCTTTCTCTCTTTCTCTCTCTCTTAGTGTCTGTCTGATTCTCTGTATATAAATCTATAACTACCTCTCTATCTCTTTGTGTGTATGTATATATATATATATATATATATATATATATATATTGGCCTGCTCGCTTAGCCAGCAGGGTGGCGTCATTCGAAGGCTAAAACAATGCGAACGCATTGTGACCAGCGATGTTTAACAACATCTGATGGTCTGGTCGGTCACGTGATCACGTGATATTATATATATATATATATATGTGTATGTGTGTGTGTGTGTGTGTGTGTGTGTGTGTGTCTGTCTGTCTGTGTGTAAGTGTGTCTTTGTGTGTGTGTGTCTATGTGCGTGCCTGTGTGAGTGTGTTATGCGTGCACGAAAATGAATGTAAAGCGTTGCTACTGCTTCATTTCAAACAAGATTCCGTTGAATCAGTGCTTTATTAAAAAATTAAGCTGCAGAGATGACTAAAACTGATGTGACAATGCTTGCTAAAAATATTTCTTCTATGCTAGAAAATAGACGTTTGTAAGTCACGGCTGCGATTAATAGAATTTCGAAGACTATTGTTGATTTAAAATGCATTGAGTTAAAATGTTTTTCATCATTTCTTTTGATCGCCGACATATATATTCCTTCAAAGCAAACTACGGTACATTTCCAGTTACATATATATTCAAAATTGATATATTAAAACTCTATAAAACGGCACGCAATTTAAACAATAGTTGCAGCACAAACCAAGCTACATGTATGTATATACATACATATATATATAATATATAATATATATATATATTATATATATATCTATATATATATATATATATATATATATATGTATATATATATATGATATATTATATATATATATATATATATATATATATATTATATATAATGTACACGCGTGTGCGTGTGTAAATGTACTAAGGAAAGGCTGTCGCATATTCTAACTTATTTTTGTTTGGTAACCAATCAAACCTGCATATTATGCTGAGTGATCGTATATCGATATAGGTACGACGTATTATCATGCCTCTTCTTTATACAATAGTTTGAACAATTACTGATATGAATAACATTGATGGATTCAAGAAGTCTCAACTTTAAATCAGGTTTTATGTCTGTATATCTATCTATCTATCTCTCCATCTATATACAATATATATATATATATAATATATATATATATATATATATATATATTATATATATATATTATATAATATATATACACTCACACACACACACACACATATATATATATATATATATATATGAGTCTAAATACAAAAATGTTTTATGAATAACATGCATGATTTCATATATTTATGTGTGTGTGTGTTTCTGTGTGTATATAAATGTACACATATACATATGTGTTTATATGTATATATATACACACATATATATATATGCACACACAAATATCACGAGCTCAGAAACGTACACCTTTGTGTCTGTGTATGCGGATGTCTGGAAAGGATTGTATGCGTTGAAGTGTACCGTGTGCGCATGTATAAATGGATGGGTGTTCTTACTAATTCGTGAAAATGTTATTTCATTTAAATCTCTATTATTTAATTGAATATCGATTTCTCTACAACAATGGCGAACATTTTCTCCTCTCGGTTTGTTAATATAGCATTCACTTAGCGTTTCCGTTTGAGACACAAAGAAGAGACCAAATTAAATCTCTGTTTTACTTGTTTCCTTGTATAATTTCTTCTTCATTTCCTATATATTTTCACATTCCTACCATTTATAATGTCTTAATTAAAAATGAACTCATTAGCTTCCATGATGTTGTTGTGTGAAACATTCTACTTTTCAGCACGATCTGTATCAATAGGAAACTGCCTTTTGTTTTTACCATATTTCCAACGAATGTCATAATTTGTATTTAAATGAAATATACGTTCGCGTGATTTTGAAATACAAAACACACAGAGTAATATTTAGTACGTAAGCAAAGAAAATGCATTAAATATAAGTTGCTTTTAGAACAAGTTCAGATTTTCGGGTAGAAGAAACGCTTATTCCAGCAACGCCAGTGCTTGACTAGTGCACTATCTTATAGTTCCAGGATTCTTGAAGTGCACATGAGATCCGTGCGCAATTTATACTTATTCGTTAAAGAGCCGGAACGCAATACCTTAAGGATGTATCTCCGCCGGTCTCTCGTACAGAACCTCAGTTTAGAGAAAGTATGTTTTATGGTAGACTCAAACCATTTAGGAGTTTTATACATACCTTAAGGCTGTATCTCCGCCGTCTTCCGTACGGAACCTCACTTTAGAGAAAGTATTTTGGATGGTAGACTCAAACCATTTAAGGGTTTTATATTAACACCTAATACACAGATAACTGAATCACAGTTTAGTATTTTGGATCGTCTGGGCCAAGCCTCTATTTTGAGTATGCGTTCAGCTATTAAGCTATTACACCATAACACACTATTTAATAGAACATCATTAATTGTTATCCTTTTGTCAGTAAACTTGACGTTACTAAAGCTTCTCATTCACAATGGAAAGAACTGTAAACAATTTGCATTTTGTTTCGTTTTCAATGTTTTACATAAATCGCAAGAACACAATCAATATATATATGTCTTAAGGCGGCGAGCTGGCAGAAACGTTAGCACGTCGGACGAAATGCCTAGCCGTTACGTTCTGAGTTCAAATTCCACCAAGGTTGACTTTGACTTTCATCCTTTCGGGGTCGATAAATTAAGTATTGGTTACGCACTGGGGTCGATATAATTGACTTAATTCGTTTGTCTGTCCTTCTTTGTCCTCTCTGTGTTTGGCCCCTTGTGGGTAGTAAAGAAATAGGAATTTTGTCTGTCTTTATGTTCTGGGTTCAAATACCACCGAGGTGGACTTTTCCGTATTGAATTACGATAATCTGAAAAAAAACCCCCAAAAACCTCATTGTATATTTGTCGGTAGTCAGCCAGGTTTACCAGTTATGCGAATAGAAATCAAATATTTACGGAATGGAAGAGATAATATCCGGGCTACACGTGTTTCCTAGCGAGCTTATTTGAAAATCGGGCTACGCTTGTTTCAAAATCGACAGTGGTAAATATCCAAGGGTGGTGTATACCACAGGCTAAACATCATGCGAACGGTGTCTTGACTAAATGAAGTACACATTGTCTTTAGGAGGCCATATTGTCGATCAGATTGCGTGCAGATCACTGTCTGAGTGTAGAATATAATTATGAAAAGAAATTAGGAATAAAAGAAAAGAAAAAAGAATAAAAAATAAACCAAAATTATTTACTGGTTATTCACAGAGAGAGAGAGAGAGAGAGAGAGAGAAGAGAGAGAGAGAGAGAGAGAGAGGGTGAGGGGGATATGAATAGGAAGTGTGCAGGAAGAAGGGGCAATTCTTGGTGGTCAATAGCAACGTGTTCTTAAAGCGATGGTATAGATGTAAAACTGAAAGCCTAGAGCTGCGGGCGTAGAATTGTAGTAATGACTAAAATATAGGAATTAAGAAATGTATTTTTTTGAAGGTGCATGTGTACTGTATGAACTTGTAGAAGTGTATATAGGCGTGTGTACTTGGAAGTTTACAAAGGGAGTGGCGGTAGGTGTGGAGTAAGGCGAATTCAGAGGATTTTTAGGGTATGAAAGGTAAAGAATGATAACAAGAGATAAATATGAAATAAGAAATAAGGAGTTATGGGGAATGTATTAGTGGTTAAAGTGTTGGTTGTTGTGAGGATAAATAAAAGGGAATGTCTATAAGGGAAGGGCAAAGTAAGGGAAAGACACAGGGTATGGTTGTTATTTGTATTTTGAGAATGGTTTACGTAATCTGTGTTTGCATATTAATATCATGCTAGCACGTTCATGCATACAATCAGTGGATTGCATAATATATAAGACTTCGGGAATGCAAAGATCGCATCTGTTGTGATAGCCGGCATATGGCTTAGCGTAGTGGACTATGGACCACTTTGAATGGAAGCACTCCGTCGGTTACGACGACGAGGGTTCCGGTTGATCCGAATCAACGGAACAGCCTGCTCGTGAAATTAATGTGTAAGTGGCTGAGCACTCCACAGACACGTGTACACTTAACGTAGTTCTCGGGGATATTCAGCGTGACACAGAGAGTGACAAGGCAGGACCCTTGAAATACAGGTACAACAGAAACAGGAAGTAAGAGTGAGAGAAAGTTGTGGTGAAAGAGTACAGCAGGGATCATCACCATCCCCTGCCGGAGCCTTGTGGAGCTTTAGGTGTTTCCGCTCAATAAACACTCACAACGCCCGGTCTGGGACCACTTTAATGCGTAAAAAATTAAGTTGTTCTTCAGCTTATGGATAAGCTGTGATAAACCCGTATTGAGGGATTTCACTTGGAATTTGAAGCTGCAGTATCTGTTGTTAACGCTAGCTTTGAAGGTAAGGCAAATTGTTATCATTTTATATTTTAATTCCACACATGCGCATTGTTTGTTTTTGAATTTGTCGACTACACAGTATAGCAGGGTGAGTTGGGCACCGTCTGTGAGAAAAACAGCACCATGACGCAATTCACTCCACCAGAAATTTGGAAACGACTTACTGTACTGCTTGGCATTCGCATCGGAAGATCCAATACGAACATTTCAGAGTGTTTGTGTTTCAATGTGTGTAAAGCGTAATCTGAGATCATGTACCGAGATTGATGAAAATGAAACATCCAGTCAACCTTATGGAGTTTGGAGCGATCATTATTGATGACAATCTTATGCCTCCTTTCATCTTCTCACTCGGCCTCACATTCAACACGGAGGCCTATATCTGGGGCTTGGAAGTGATAGTGCTGCGCTGGGGGAAGAGGGTAGCTGGTGGAAGAGCCTATGTCTAGCAACAGGACTCTGCACTATGACACACAAGCAGAAGAAACTAGTCTCGGCTGTCAGACAATTTCTGCGACCACTTCACACTTGACATTTATCCACACAGCTCCCCATACTGCAATCCCCTTGAGTAGTATGTGTGGGGTGCAGGTGAGCGAGAAACCGACAAAACTCTTTGAACGACCAACATTAAACTAAAGGCAAGGATTATGACAAGATTCGCCATCTTAAACAAGGAGACCGCCAAGAAGTGTTGCAGGAGATTCCGAAGCCACCTGGAGTCCTTGGTTGATTGAATAAACTTACTCTTTAGTAGTTCCAGATATTTATACATAGTTCCTTTAAAATGAGATGTCAGTATTATTCTAATTAACACGCCGCCACACACACACAAACACACACACACACACACATATATATTTATGTATATATATATATATATATATATATATATACTATATATATATATATATATATATATATATATATATTTATTTATATGCATTTATATATATATATTTATTTATTTATTTATATATATATATTATATATATATATATATATATATATATATATATATACATATATATATATACATATATATACCCACATGTACATATGTATATGTAACAATCTGTACAACCTGAGCGTAAAAATATTCACTGATATTAGTGGATACATATTAGCGTGAGGATAAATGTATTAAATACTTAAATATTTGAGTGAAGTGTGCCTAAGGATTCAAAATGCATATCTAATTAAAATGAATACAGTAATTCAAGTGGATGGAAAAATTCAATCCGGATTTATGCTACATACGAAAACAATGAATATTAATTACTTCCAATTATTTTCTTATACTGTTTTTTTTTTTTTTAGTTATTAATTTTTTTTTTTTGGTTTAGTTTTAGAATTTTCAATTATCTCCTACACTACCGGAACTTTTGACAATCATTTGAAGAAATCTCCAGTAGTCTAAAACAAAGCTTGTAACAATAGAACACAATCGAGGGAAACCTAATTGTCTTCATAAACGCTAATACATTTTCCTACGGAGTTCGAGTGCAGCGTTGATTTCCTTCTCTTTTCTTCACTTGAAAAAAACTGTAGAAAACAAAACGAAAATATTATTTGAAAAACAGTTTGTAATTCAGTCTTCGCAAATATATTGAAGGAGAATGCTTTCTATAAGTTTATATTTTTTTTTTTTAGTACATCGCATAAATTTGCACTTAATATAATTCGAATTTTTTTCTCGAAGACAATTATCAGTCGATATTTAGCACAATAATACAGTGATAATGAAATATTGCTTTTTATTTAGAAAATTGAATGTAATCATACAGAGCTCAATTGTGCCTATAGAAATGTCTCTTAAAAATAAAAGCAATTCTCATTCGTAAACAACCAATCTTATAATCTCAAGGTGGAAACGACCGTGTTACAAATAGGAAACATAAAGAACTGTTTTTCGACATTTACATGTGTATATTCTCATTCTGCTCTCTGTCTCTCCTCTCTATTTCTCCGTCTGTCAGTCTCTCCACAAACGCCGCCCCTCCACACATATATGCATGTATGTATATATGTATAAAGGCGGACAGCTGGCAGAAACGTTAGCACGCCGGGCGAAATGATTAACGGTGTTTCGCTTGTCGTTACGTTGTGAGTTCAAATTCCGCCGAGGTTGACTTTGCCTTTCATCCATTCGGGGTCGATAAATTAAGTACCAGTTACGCAGTGGGGTCGATGTAATCGACTTAATACCTATGTCTGTCCTTGTTTGTCCCCTCTATATTTAGCCCCTTGTGGGTAATAAAGAAATATGTATGTATATATGTATGTATATATGTATGTATGTACGTATGCATCTATCTATCTATCTATCTATCTATCTATCTATCTATCTATCTCATATATGTATGATGTGGATGCGAAGATATATGTGTGTGTGTGTGTGTCTATGTGCACGTGGTGTAGTTTTGCGCATGACTACATACACACAAATATATCTACAAGCAGAAATGTAAGTGTGGCCGCTCAGTGTCACTAAATCTATTGAAATAGTAAAGATATACCAGTAGAAACTAAACTGCCTCCTAAATAAGATGCGAATCAAACCCTGATCCTTTACTACCCACAGAGAGGACAAACAAGAACAGACAAACGGATTAAGTCGATTATATCGACCCCAGTGCGTAACTGGTACTTATTTAATCGACCCCTAAAGGATGAAAGGCAAAGTCGACCTCGGCGGAATTTGAACTCAGAACGTAGCGGCAGACGAAATACCGCTAAGCATTTCGCCCGGCGTGCTAACGTTTCTGCCAGCTCGCGAATCAAACTCGTGACAGCAAAAAGTAGGTGTAATCCTAAAGCGTTCTCTTCATTTGTACGAGGTGGTATGAAAAAATTCCAGGACCAGTTATGTTTGATAAACAATAAGTTATTTACTCAGGTTTCAGCATGAACTCCTTCGAAATTGTCATTTTCTGTAAAAATACACCGGTTCTAGTGTTCCTGCCACTTTTGAAATCCAATCTGGGTGTCGCTTTGCGTTAGCGAGTCGACGACCATTTGCTTCCCGCTCTGGATCTCGACAATGGTGTTAAAACAGCGCCCTTTGAGCTGCTTTTTCCTTTTGGGGAAGAGATGGAAACTTGCGGTGCTACAATCTTCAGAATAGAGATTGTGCGAAAGCGATACCAATTTGTAGCGAGAAACTCACAAGCAAGGAGAGCTCGGCGACAGAGTACATTGTCGTAGTGAAGAACCCAATTTTTCGCTCCCTATTGATACGGTCGCTTTCCCCGATTGTCCTCCCTCAAACACTTTAAAACGTTGCAGCACAACTCTCCATTGACGGTCTGGGCCTGGGGGGGGGGATGAATTTTCAATACTCAATACCGTGGACGTCGAAAAACACGATGAGCAGGGTCTTGATCAAGCTGCATCGTTTGAAGCATCCGGGTCACACGAAACATTGCGCACAAGACGGCGAGCTGGCAGAAACGTTAGCACGCCGGGTTTAGCGGTATTTCATCTGCCGTTACGTTCTGAGTTCAAATTCCGTTCTGAGTTCAATTCTGCCGAGGTGGAAGATGCCTTTCATCCTTTCAGGGTGGATAAATTAAGAACCAGTTACGCACTGGGGTTGATGTAATCGACTTAATCCCTTTGTCTGTCTTTGTTTTCCCCTCTATGTTTGGCCCCTTGTGGGCAATAAAGAAATAAGAAACATTGCGTACGACCGATAGCCCCATCGCCCTAAGCTTGCTGAAGCATGTTCAATGACTCTGTATCCGACTTCAAAATTTTAACGTGAAATTTCACGTCAGCCCTTTGTTCCAACATAACAAAAATCGCTTTCTACAGGCTACATGAGTTCACAAAAATCTCAAATCTCACAACACGGCACACCGCTTCCTGAAGGTCACTACTAGCTCTCACTCCGCACAAAATCGCGTGCTTCCATCTGCTGGTGCGCTACAGAACTAGTCCTGGAAGTTTTCGATACCACATCGTATATATGTGCTGGGCCATTCATCAACCAGTGCAACCTCTTGCAACATATCGACAAAAATACTGCTCTATCGTGAATGATTTGGTGTGACTGAGTTCGTCAATATTTTTTGAGAATCTCTCGAGTCCTAGAAAAATTGTTCTGTAATTCTTTGCTGAAAAAATTGCTAAGATAATTTATTTAAAGTGATCAAATATTTGCGTTGACCATTATCTCATCCTCTCCATCCAATGGATATTGTCTCTAAAGATAACACCATGTGTGTCATAGGTCAGATGGGGTGGATGTGCAATGAAAGCGATGATGATATGTATCTTAAAGAAGATGGTTCTCTGCCTAACAAAGTTTGGCTGAGCGAGAGGCAGCATTTAGCCAAAAAGACCCTGTGTTCCTTCCTCTGGTGATCGGTAGGATAAAGAATATAGCGAAGTGGTAAAAAAATATCAACGGATGCATAAGATGTTGAGGGGCAAATGTGATATTGAATACTCACACTTACTGAACTCAGATATTATCCGCTTTCATCGATATCTCCGTTTACTGGCATCATTAATATTATCAGTAGAATACGACCACCACAACTATATTAACACCCACAAGCAGTCATCATCACCATCATCATGATCATCGTCGTGATCGTAGTCGTCGTCATCATCATTATCATAATCACCAGCATCATCATTAAGATTTTTAAGATCTAACCAACAAAATATATATATATTTTTTACCTGATTGTACTTCACTTTTAACGCACGGTTTTATGATCTCTATTTACATGAATGCTTAACATTCTGGAATTCAAACGAAACATAAATAACTTTTAATGCATACAACACACACACACGCACACATAAACACACACACGCACATACACACAGGTACACACAACATACACACACACATATACATACATATACACATGTACATAAATAAATATATATATATATTCAGAAAGGCTTATACGTGTATGTATACATGAATCTTTCTAGTATACATACACTAATATATATATACACATACATACATATAATTATACATACATATATATAGAGAGAGATAGATGTGTATATAAATGTAGATGTATACATATATATGTGTATATATATATAGATGTATATATGTATATATATATATATATACATATATATATATATATATATATATATATATATATATTATATATATATATATGTATATATATACACATCTATACAAACATACGCACTCGAACATACAGACGCATGTATATATATATATATATATATATATTATATATATATATATATATATATATAATAAGTTACAATGAAAATCGAAAACATTAAATTATCGATAGAACATTATCGATTGCCTCACTAGTTTGTCTGTGTCATATTTGTATTTGCCGACAACGTCGTAGATTGTTTTTTTTATTATATATATATATATATATATATATATATATATAAGTTCATATTCTCCACTGGAGAATATGAACTTATATAATAAGTATTTATCGATCACGACAAGAACGTATAGATATATTTTTTGGTGGTGGGTATTTTTTTTTTTGCATCAATACATTTGTTTTTCGACTGGCTGAAACAGATCGATGGAATTTATTGATTATAATATATATCCTGTACAATTACGTGGGCATAAACAAAGTCTTTAAAGCAGAAAAGAATAAAAAAAAAACACAATTGAAATAAAACTACAAAAATATAGGTGAATTGTGAAAATACGACCTGATTTGCTTTTGTTTTGCCGTTCGAAAATATCATCAATAGAACTAGAAAATTACAAATATAATTATTATCGTAAAAGATTCATAAAAAATCGTACATATATTCAAATATTGTTGGAAGCAATCATAAATCATAGAGGCGCCGACCACAAGAACAGAAGAAATAAACTATAATATATCATATACATGTGTGTGAGTGTGTGTGAGTTTCTGTGTGTGTATGTATACGTGCGCGTGTGTATATAATTATGCCTAAATAAACAAAATGAGTTTGATATTATATTGTCCAACTGACTAGAAACAAAACCGATTTTTTTTCATTCTGAAAACCAAAGTTGTCTTAAATAAAAAAAAACAAAACTACCCATTATATAATAATTTTTTATATGCGTACAAAAAATAAATATTTGCCTTGTAACGCCTGAGATATATATTTCAGTATATTTCCACTTGGGTAAGGAAAGAACTGTCAATGACAATTTTATCGTCCAATTTTATCATCCACGCACAATTATTATGATTTTCATGTTGTTGATGCTGATGATATTACCGTTCTTTATTTAAGAGATGAGGAATTATGTACGTTATTTACATTATTTACATAATTTATATTTGACGGATATTTGTCCTAATCCGATTAGCACAGGATTTCGGCTGATATACCCTCCAGGCTTCATCAGGTGTGTTTGGGAAAAATCGAACCAGGGTTCTCATTCCTATGGCATTTGTTAATAATAATAATAATAATAATAATAATAATAATAATATAATGATAATAATAATAATAATAATAATAATAATAATAATAATAATGATAGCATCGAAAAATACCTTAGTAATGGCCCACAAGATCTCATCCCATTGGATTTCTTTTCTGTTTGGTCCATCTTGGAGACGAGGTTCTCGACGGTTCTTCATGCTTCAATCGAAGCCCTGAAGGCGAAATTGCGCCAGGAGTGGGCTCCGATTCCGCATGAACAGCCGCATAACGAGTATGAAGCATTCGCACCTAGTCTTAAGTGTCTGATTCAAAACAGAAGTAGTCATATCGGATAAATGTGGTAGTGTCATGGTTGCCCTTCCTTTATATTGCAACGCTCAGACCCAAAATATAACAATATTTTGCTTTGGCAAAATTGAAAGACGTTGGTTGCCTTAATTTCGGGACACCCCCTATATATACAGTTGCTACCAGTGTCACAATCATATTAGATGTAATATTAAATTGCCATTTTTTATTTCAGCAAGTGTAAATTCTCTTTGAAGAAAGCCTTAATCAGAGACATTAGACATTCAAATATCCACGGCAATTTCACTCCGTCGCTTTTTCTAAATATCTTATTGTCATAATTAAGGTTTCATGTTGCGTTTTAAGTTGTTCTTCCGAAATCGTTGATTATATAATCGACATTATTATGACAATGATATCGATCATATACGTTTTTGACAACACACGATGAGTGACTAGCAAAATCGAGAACAATCTAAGCAAAACAGAACTGGTGCGGAACACTAATAAACATAACACTGATTTGTTAACGAAATTTCCTCTTTTACAAAGAGCTGTGGGCGAAATGTAGAAAAATCATTCTCTGTTCCATAGTTACTTCTGGAGAATGTACGTGTCGAATCTACTAATTTAGTAGAAGTAGTGGCAGCAGCAGCAGAAGTAGTAGTAGTAGTAGTAGTATAGTAGTAGTAGTAGTAGTAGTAGTAGTAGTAGTAGTAGCAGCAGCAGCAGCCGTCCAAGAATTTGGACCTGGATATTTTCATTTCCAGCGAAATGTCGGGCGTCAACGAAAAGCCCTCAACTACAAGATGACCAAATTATTTTACAAGGTCTGGGGTTTCCCGCTCCTAAGCCTTAGACCATCACCTAATCACCATTACCCGTTTTGTTGCTTAACAACAACAACAACAACAACAGCAACAGCAATAGCAGTAGCGGTTGTAGTCTTTACTATTAATACAATTTGAAGTCTTCACGTGGAGACAACTATTGATATATTCCGAAAATACGTACACATATCTGAAAACACGAAATACTAGTATTGGTTGTAGCTGTAATGATATTGGTAGCAGTAGTGATAGTAATACATTGCTACATCCTTAGCCCCAGCATCAAAAAATTATCGATAGATTCAGAAAAAAAGATAAATGTTTGAATCATCAAGCAGATCAAAAACTCCTGTTTCAAGATAAAGCATTGCTGACACGTAATACAGAAGTCGATGCAGGAACGAAGTTCCATCGAAAACGCAGCATAGGAAAGAAAACTGGACGTCAATATTACAATCTAAACTATTACAAGAAATTTGAAGAATTTTGTTTTTATCTCCACATGTATTATATTTGGAATTGAAAATTTGGGATTACGTAAACATGCATTGCAATAAAATATCCACGGTGCTCAAAGCAAATATTTTACTTAGCAGAGAAAACATGATATCTGAGATATCACAAATGAATGCTTCTAGTAAGTTTATGGAAAAAGGAAACATGGCAAATATACAACGATATATACAATGTAGAAGCAGTCAGAACAATGACAGCAAATATTAAGAGGTACGTTTATATATATATATATATATATATATATATCGGTGTGTGTGCATGTGTGTATGTATGTATGTATGTATGTATGTATGTATGTATGTATGTATCTATCTATCTATCTATCTATCTATCTATCTATCTCTCTCTCTCTCTCTCTCTCTATATATATATATATATATATATGTAAATATATATATATAACCGTGAACTTATACATATATGTGTATCCGTGAGCGTGTATGCATATACGTATGTATAAATACATACATACATACATATATACATATATATATATATGTGTGTGTGTGTATCTATGTATCTATGTTTACTTTTAGATATATATGTATATACATATACGTGCATGAGTGCAAACTCACACACATATATGTGCTCAGAATAATAAATAAAATCAGTATAACATTAAAGAAATTGGCAATATACACAAAATAATTTGTCAATGTTACTTTCAAATATCGAGAGAAAGATGTATGCGAGAGGCTAATACATAGATACATAAAAGAATGGATATGAGATGGGAAATGACTTCTCGAGAAAAAAAGGTTTGAAAAAAAATGAAAGAAAAACTAGTGACGGCCGCGGATAAACGAAATGCATAGATCATATGACAAAAACAAAAAAATGTATATCCTGGAAGCATTCGTACAGAATATAGAAAATTGTTCCGAAATTTTTTTTTTCTTTATATAACAGCATCCTAGCTATTGACGAGTTTCATTTGATATGCTCCATAAGTATCATGTCAAGAAATTTATCTTTTATTAATTAAACTTAGGACACATACATCTTAAATTTCCAACTGGGGGAACAAAAGAGCAATTCTATTCCGAAAAAATACTTTAAAAAAATGAGAAAAACTTCGACAGATAATCAATCTAAATAGTGGCCATTTATAAATTCTTGTAAGACATTTTCAGTAACTGGAAAATGGTGAATTCGTAATTGTATAAAATATTTCCTGAAGAGTAAAAGAATTTATTTTTTTTATATTAATGTCGAATTGATCGTTGCGATAGCTATAGGCTTAAAACATAATGTTATTGGATAACACAAAAATGCGTGTGATTCTGTTACATAATTGAAAGAAAACACATCCTATTTAATCATATACTTTATACTTCCCCAAATTGTAGATTTTCTTAGAATCCGTATGGTTCCCACCAAAATTTAATATGGTTAATACAAAACAAGCAATTTAATATTTTCTCTGGGATATCATTGAGCTTTAGTAGCACGAACAAGGAATCTACGTAGAAATTTGCAGTGAATATTATATAAGTTCTATTCACTGAAAATAAACATATCGTCACTTGTTAAATGTAGAAGGCCTCTTGATTCTTTATTATCAATCCGTACATAATCGCAATCTTATATTCATCAGAATGGTCTAACAATTTTTGTACTACAACAGAAATTAGAACAGAGAACGACATTATGGAAACGACTTCAAGGAATGTAAGAAGAAAAAAATATAATATAAATCGTGAAATGTATTTGTCACCTAAATATATATTTCTTTACTACCAACAAGGGGCTAAATATAGAGAGGACAAATAAGGACAGTCAAAGGGATTAAGTCGATTATATTGACCCCAGTGCGAAACTGGTACTTTATTTATCGAGCATGAGAGGATGAAAGGTGAAGTCGACCTCAGAGGAATTTGAACTCAGAACGTAACGACAGACGAAATACCGCTAAACATTTCTGCCAGCTCACCGTCTCTTGCCACCTAAATATAGCTAAGCGTTAAGGGCTGATACTACTGTAGCTTGTAGCTTGTAGCCCCCAGAAAACATCTTCTCCAGCTGGCTAGTAACACACTATCTGTGCCCAATCAGTATTGCAGAGGGAAGCCATCCTTGCCCTCTCCATCCCGACGTGCGGCTACTGTTTACACGTCGCTCAGTGATTTATTATATAATATAAATACAAATAATATAAATTACATTACGCAGAACATAAAATATAAGGCACAGATGATGAAAGAAAAGCAATATGGTTTATATTGATATGGGGAAAGATAGTTGTAATATATTAAAAATATTGAAAGTTTATTTACAATAACAGTAGAGAAAAGCTGTATACAAAGCACTGGATTTCAAGATTACAACTTAATATTTTGTACCATTGCATCAGACGTCGCTATAGTATAATAAATCGATAGCATTTATTATATAATCAATCACAAAATCGATCATCGCAAATAATTCATCATAGTACTCTTCTTCATGAACCATTGTCGTCTCAGTCGACAACAGAAAGCATTAATTAGCAATGATTTAGATAATATGCATATTAACGAGTTTTCTGCTGCTAACGGTTATAAATTGGTACGAGTGAAATCGTGGAAGACAAACAAACATTCTTTATTCTTCGTTTTATCTTTCAAATCGCCAACGAATCATTGTGGACGGCAGCAATCTGAACAGGTAAAGTCACTGAACTATTTCTTCATGATCAGTCTAGACATCGATCTTACATTTCTGCTTTCAACTACAAACTATTTTATAGAAATTATTAAAATCTCCATAAAACTGAAACACGAAATCGAACATTATTTTTCCAAACTATAATGGCGTTATCGCGGTCGTCAATCTCGGAGGAGGGCGTAAGTAGATTAGATTGACCCCAGCGTTTAACTGGTACTTATCTTATTGACCTTGAACATATAATTAAGACAAAGTCAACCTACGCTGAAATTGAACTCCTAACGTGAAGACGAGTGAAATATATGTTTCTTTAATACCCACAAGGGGCTAAACATAGAGGGGACAAACGGATTAAGTCGATTATATCGGCTCCAGTGAGTAACTGGTGCTTTTTTAATCGACCCCGGAAGAATGAAAGGCAAAGTCGACCTCAGCGGAATTTGAACTCAGAACGTAACGGTAGACGAAATACCTATTTCTTTATTACCCACAAGGGGCTAAACACAGAGGGAACAAACAAGGACAGACAAACGGATTAAGTCGATTACATCGACCCCAGTGTATAACAGGTACTTATTTAATCGACCCCGGAAGGATGAAAGGCAAAGTCGACCTCAGCAGAATTTGAACTCAGAACGTAACGGCAGACGAAATACCGGTAAGCATTTTGCCCGGCGTGCTAACGTCTCTGCCAGCTATCCGCCTTACACAATTGAAATATTCGATTTAGTATTCTGTTGTTCAAAAAGTTTTTCTTATTCAATGCGTTTTTTTAAACAAATCTTAGAAAATCCATTTTATACAGAATATAGGAAATCTATAGAAATGCGTATTGAAAGAACAGTTCCTGATAAAGCATTAAGTATTATGTATGTATGTATACATACATATATATATATATATATATATATATATATATATATAACACCATGTGTCCGATTGCGTTATATTTGAAATTTCAGGAATATGGACGTCAAGTTTTATAATTTTTTTGCGCAAATATATACCTGATTAGATCGAAGAATATACTTCTCAAAACTTCCTTTATGCTACTTAAATGTCCTTAACTGTAGATACGTAAAATTAATACACTATATACAGTATCTATGAATATATGATAAAACATGTATGTATATTTGGCGATAATGGTGTGGATTGGTAGTATTGAGTAAATTGGAAGAAAAAAATCTAGTCAAACTTGAATGGATTGTATTGTTGAACGAAATACAAACACATAGGAACCTCACTCAACGACACAGCCTATTATGCGTGTATTTTATTTTTTCGCTTATTCAGTACTCGCATCCTCTACAATGAAAAGGGCCAAGACGTACTATGCCATGAATACTTCAAGATTTTTTTTTTTTTTCAGTATAATATCTGAACTAATATTGGTTTGGCTAACAATGCCTCTATGTATGATTATATGTTAAGATGACAGTCGTGAATAGATATAATACTGAAACAAAATAATAATCGCAGTTTGGTCATCTGGTGCAATAACGCATTAACTTTCAAAGACGTAGGGTATATTGACCATTATTCTATACGCATCTTTGCTTAACGTTTGTTGTTTACTCTACGTAACACAATGGTACATAAAGAATATTTACTGTGTAAAAATACAGCGTAACAATGAATGAAGATTCCAATGTAATTATGCGGCTATTTATGTTATATTCAGTTTACTGTTTGTTAAACATAATAAAGTGCACTTACTAACAGGAATCAAGAACATTAATGAAACAAATGCGAAGTAATAATGAATCAAAAGAGATATTTTATATTCAAACATGGCGGATGAAGGACATATTGAAATATGTGTAATGGAACAGATTATAAAAGATAGAAAAAGAATGTTTAACTCCAAAACGAACAATGAAAAATAATAACGGTTTGTTATTGCAACATTGTACAAGAGAATTGTTTGAATTGACAACTTAGCATTTCATTTTTACTCGATTTCATAATTATTATTCCATAGCAAAAATAGAAATAATTTTATTTTGATATGTTTCGTTAAAGGAAACAAATAGAAGATAAATCTCTTTATATTGTTGTGTTCATTTTAACTACGACAGGAGCGCAATGATAGGTCTATTAGGTATTACTTACTAGAAATAGCAACTAAGCATCTCACTCATAACAAGACGCCCTCTTGAAATGCCGAACGGAGGCTAAAATGCAAGAAAATAAAACATACATGAGGCCTCTAAATTGTCCTTCAATCTACTACACACATTAAACAATTCATTTTCAAAACAAAAGACACCGTCTTCAAATAGTGGAAAGCTACCCCGGGTGATATAGCCATTAATATACTAAAAGTGAATCGTCTATTTTATTTATTTAGTCAAATGTACGGGTGAACATGGTAACTGTCAAAACGAAATACGTAAGCTTAAATCAAAATGGAACAATGAATGGGGTACACCTCTCAACTGTGTAAAAGACTTTATTTACTTACCTGAGTAGTAAAATCTGTAGCTGCAAAAGTGATGCACTAGTAAATCATTGGGTGCTGTAGACAAGCTATAAATGGTTACGGAAGGTAGACTTCTATATAATATGAAGAAATGTACCTCTTTCAAGCAGATGTACCTCTGTTCTACTGCGTGACTCTTCAGCCGGGCACTTATTCCAAATTTGAAAGAAAACTGGATGTCGCCAACACTTTCATTCTAAGAGTGGCTTTGAACGCCACCGGGAAAGATTGTCTTACGAATGATCAATTTTTATGGGAAATTTCGTTCAGGATCAGACGCGACATTATCAGAGAACGTCGCGTCAGTTTCGCAGGGTATTGCTAGCGGGCTGAAGACGAATTTCTAAGTGAAATTATTTTGTGGGAGCATCCACAAAGAAGAGCTAGCAGGGGGGGGGACAAGCAGATTTATGGTGATATATACTGGAATAAATCGAGATGGTGACTGCACTCCAGAAATAAGACGGTGGAGAGGCAATGGTCAGCATGAGCAGGGTCAAGAAGATTAGAGACATCAGACGCGCTACCAAATGCAGATTGGTGAATGCAATTGTCTTCCCAATAGCAACATATGGATGCGAGACCTGGACACTAAAGAAAGCTGACCAGAAGAGAATTAATGTATTCGAGCTTTGGTGTTGGAGAAGACTTTTACGGATTCCATGGCCAGCGAGGCTCACCAATGGAGAAGTTCTTAAGCAGATCAGGCCGAAAATGTCGCTAGAAGCTAGGATCACCACGCATAGATTGGCATATTTCGGGCATATTATGCAGAGGAAATCCCTGGATAAAGACATCATGCTCGAAATGGTCAGTGGCAAGAGAGGAAGAGGCCGACCAAGAACCCGCTGGCTTGACACCATCAAGAGTGATACCGGAATGGACATAGCCAGTCTGAAAGAAGCGGCCCAGGATAGAACTGACTGGAGACACTGATCCAACGAGTAACCGAGAGTCGACTTCGACTGAGCGGATAGATTGATAGATACTGGAATCACTCTGGCCTATCGAACACGATGAATAATAGAACTGGATAGCGACATAGATTTGCGATAATCCGGGAAAACAGTGTGTCATTTAAAATAAATAGATACCAATTGTATCTCTAGGGACATAGATACTGTCGTTAGGATTCGATATGGAGCAAAACGGCGAAGATGACGACAGTATCAACAAAATAAACGGCGAATTCTAGAATTTTAATTTGCTAACGAAAGATAACAAAATATCTGAAGTAATAACTATAGTCGTTTATTTAATCAATCGGATCCACAGTGCCATAAATTCATGTAATATTATTGTTGTTTTATTAATCATTTATATGAAGACTGGGAAATTAATGAATTATTACACGCGAGGGAATTACTGGAACAAACTAAATCAATATTAAATAAGCATTCTCTTTAGAACTAAACACGCAGAAAAATAGAAATTGTAAATGAAATTGAAAATACTAGAAATGATTTGAAAGTATAAAAAAATAACATAAATGATATATTGTATTCAGCTATCTTATGTGTGTGCAAATGTGTTTTTATGTGTGTGCGTGTGCTTGCGTGTGTGTATGTGTGTGTGTGTGTGGAAAGAGAGAATAATCTGATAGGTAAAAAGTTGGGTAAAATTTAGTTTTTTTAATATCATTAATATATGGAATAATACATCGAAAATAATGTCGGACAAACATAATTTTACTTTTCATGATCTAGAGAAATTAAAGTTGATATATAGAGATGGTCATAGCTGGATTGTTTTTAATCATAAATTTGCTTCCACCAGGATGACACCTGGAATAATTAACAACATCAAACACGTGTAGAAATATGGGAAAGCTTCTAGTTGAAATCTCGATAGCCAAGGAATAGTAGGAGAGAAATTTATGACTTTATTAGAAACTACATGAGAACAAAATGTTGCTTGTAGATGTCTTACGTTAAACTTGATAAACTAGAAATAAATTTCTAAATTACTATTTTGGTTATATTGTTTGCCCCAAATTATTCAGAATATGGTAGTTATAAGATCAAATGTCAGGCCATTAAGAAAGAAAAGTCCGATTTTCTTATGCACCAAGTTTGACAGTCATGAACTCTAATGTTTTATCCTGACAATTCTTTGTGTTACAATACTGAAGAGATACATCATCCCTTTTCGAAGTGCTATTCGTGGAGTCTGATTATATATTGTGAGCTTTCTCTTGTTAATCAATTTTTGTGAAGTCATGGATAGATCAAAAGCTCGTGTGGTTTATGTATATGAGTTCCGTCCTGTAACCAATGCATCTCGGACAGCTCGAAACATTAATGAGGTGTTTGGTGAAGATGTGGTGAATAAGTTCACTGTACGTCGATGGTTTGAGAAGTTCCGCTCTGGTAACTTTACTCTTGAAAATCGGCTTTGGTGGTCTGAGATTGGTACCACTGCTGTCGGAAGCGTTGTTGTCAGAACACTAAAACCAAACAAATGCTGCATGACATTTTCCCGGAAAGGCAAGCATCTCACCACACTCCGACACACATTATTATAAATTGCTGACTCTCTACAGATAGGATTGATAAGTATCAAAGTAGATCTTTTATAATTTTTCTTTCAACTTGATTCAGACTTTAGACTGTGATCATGCTGCGATCATGCTGGCACCCTTAAATCCTTAAAATCCTTAAAAGTGTTATAGCCCGAAGGCCGCGGCCATGCCTGAAGAATTTTTAGTCGAATGAATTGAGGGCAATGCATAAAAGATTGCTACTTATTCTAACCATCTCTTTTGCCGAACAGCTACATTAACGGGATGTGAAGCGGTGCTGTATGAGACAAACATAGTCACAAACCCACACACCTGTATATATATATATATATATATATATATATATATATACATATACGACAGGACTCCGTTTAGTTTCCGCCTACCAAACGCATAAGGTTTTGGTCGGCTCCAAGCTATAATAGGAGACACTCGAACAAAATGCCACGCAGTGGGAGTGAACCCGGAATAATGTGGTGACGAAGGAAACTGCTTACTATACAGACACACCCGAGCCTACTGTCGAAGGTACAGACGTTGCTGTGTAGTAACGTGTTCGATCGCAAATGTGATAGAGTCTAAAGAAATAATAGCAGGCCTTCTATCCAGTGCTTTAACGATTCTTCCAAAACCTCTAAACCTTGGTTCGTAAATTGGAAGAGAATTGAAGGGAAGTGCTTGGGATATTTGTTCCGAGAGTTTTCATTCTCATGTCGTACTCGACTTTCCTTCTTGTGTTGGAATTTAATTCCTCACCCAATCTAACTGTCCCACCGCCTGCTCCATGGTTAACTATTGCGGAGTTCCCTCCATTGTATACATTAGATGAAGACCTCCAGTTTCGGGGTAAATTTCTCATTCAAACTAGTATCGAGGTATAAACAACTGCTCTCCTCCCTTGACTAACCAATATATTTTACTCATGTTAAATGAATGTAGCTATCAAACTCTCTAATAGCGAAGACGTGTGGAGAACACATGGAAAAATAGTAGGTCGACACATTTTGTGATAGACAGATATTCAGTGAAAATTGTCGGTCTAACAATGAACATCCGTTACAGCGAACCATCAGACTAAACAACGGAAATATAAAACATAGACAGATTATGAAGATATTATACACGACATTGCACAAGGACAAAACGCAGTGAAGAAATCGATTAAGAGGAAATCACAAACGCCACCAGGCTTATATTTCAACATAGTTAAAACACACAGACATCATATTCCGTCAAAGCATACATTCGATCCATCAAAAAGAAACCAAAATCATATCTGCACGATGTACCATAGTAAATTTCGAAGACCAGACGTATATAGAATGAGTATGTGGTCGCATGTTCAGTTAGAAATAGCTACCACATACTCTCAAATAACAAGAATTCTTGAATAAGTAGTCACGTTCAGTGTATTTTCGAATGCTCTCATGCAGGTTGGTCAGAGTTGGAAGTACTATAAAGATATGGTTGATTCTAAATATACTGCGGTAAGCAATAGCAACACCACAATATTAATATAAAGACGAAAATGGTATAGGACAGCGATTCTATGCCGCACGTTCCAAATCTGCATGAGGCCCTCAAGCATCCTTCTTGCAGCCAACAAACTGTCATCCATTTAAAAATATAATAAAATTTCCTTTAATTGACTTTAGTTTTTTGGGAGGAGCCATCTAAAAGATCGGGGTTTGGGATCTGGGCTGGATAATATAAAGGCTAGCAACCATTGCTGCGGGAAGTGAACATAAACCGCATATATATATATATATATATATATATATATATACATTATCAAGTAATTCTACACAAACCTAGTGCAATTTTTAATGTGATGGTCACAGTTCGTAAGTAAAATATTTTACCATTGATCATAGTAATTTTAGGAGAAAAAATACCTGCAAAACTCACAAACACGCATATATATAAATATATATATATATATATATATATATATATATATATATATATATATATATATATATATATATATATATATATATATATATATATATATATATATATATAAATATAAATATATATATAGTTAATCCAAACATGAAAACACAAAGAGAAAACAACGCGAGTACGTGGAACAAATATAGTATTACTAGCAGTATCGCCCGGCGTTGCTCGGGTTTGTAAGGGAAATAACTATAAAGCATTTATAGAGAGTTATAGCCAAAAAATGGAAAAAAATGATGGTAATTTTTTTTTTAGTTAAAATGGTCGAGTTGCGTCCCCTAGACAGTCTGTGGTTTGTGTTTCTGATTCTTGACCCCATGTCGAATTTATCGATTTTTTTCAGAACTGGGGGAACTTTTCAAAATTTTCGCTGCATTAGTTTTGAATTATGACATTGGGCTATGTGTGTGTCAAGTTTCATCAGAATCGGTTGAAAGCCGTGGTCAGGGTGAGGATTCAACCTAACACACACACAGAAACACAGACAAACTGCCGTTTATATATATAGAGATTTTCTGTATTTTTAAAGTCATTTTCCCTTTAAAATATTTTTTTAAATATGCCAAAAAAATTTTTGTAATGGTATTCACTTAAATATAATTGAAAAAACATTAAAATATTGTGTTTAAAGAAAGCTAAAATATAAATACTTACTGTACAAACAACTTAAATTTTTGAAATCACATTCACTTAAAAATATTTCTAAATGATTAAAATACTGTGTTTAACAAAAGTGAAAAATAGAAACATTTACTGTAAAAAAAAAAAACATCATATTTTTTCGTTGTCAACTCATTGTCTAATAGAAAGATAAGAGTTTTTTCCCTTTCAGGATGAAGATTATTTTCAGAACATTTTCCCATTATGCACCATTTTAGCTATTTTTACCCTGAAAATCTCTAATCTCTTGAAAACCACTTTACCGATTTGTGCAAAACTTGTTTCATTCTGTTTGTATTAAAATTTCAGGGTAACTTAATTCATAGTATTTTCCCATTATGCACCAGTTTGGTTGAGTAATACTGCAAGCAAGCAAGCAAGCAAGAATAAAACTAATTTCTAGTGTATTATAGATGGTGGATAAAGTTATTCAGAAGTGCATACAAAATAATACGATCATATTTGTATGCAGATTTGAAGGATCTTATCCAACATGGAGTACTAAAGTTACTCTGAACAACACATGGAAAGTTATCAATAGTTGCATGAATTATTACCTAACGTTGCAAGATTGATTGCATTAAATTAAAATGCCATAATTGTAAAGTGAAGTAGTAAAATCATTTAGTCACTCTTCCTTTTATTTGTCATTATAAACACTTTATGGATGTTTGCAATTTTCAAAACATGTGTCTGGTAAATAAAATTTACAACCATATCTGATAGCCAATATTATATATATATATATAAAAGTACATATATATATATATTTATATAAATGTAAGTAATTCGTTATGTGTTGGGTATGCTCATAGTAGTTAGCTGATAAAGCACTTTCACTGTCTATGGCTCCCTGATATCATCCATAGTATTTACGCAATTGTCAGTGGATCTACTCAGGAATTCTTCAGTGTTTATTGAGTATATAAGAAATGATGGAGACAGAAAATAGAATATATACGAGGAACTTTATTGCTCACAATGATCATTTCAACACATCCTGCATTGATCCCTTGTAGGTGGGAGACTGTACAACTGGTTGTGGTGCATCATTTGGTGCAGAAGTTTTTCATCAGGTGATATTATAAGGAGTATTTCATTAAATAAACTCTGTTTCCCCTTGGTTCTAATACAGCATGTTGTTACCATAGGATTAAGTCATTAGGCAGGAATGAGTTGGAATAGATTCCATTGCAATGTTGCAGACATTTGTCTATATTAGTAGTAAATCAAAGGCAGGGAGTTTAATTTACTGCTAATATATATATATATATATATATATATATATATATATACACACACACATATGGGATGAAGTGCTGAAGGATGACCTCAGAATGCTGAACCTTTCAGATGAGATGACAAAGGACCAAGATACACTGTCTCTGATGAAGGGATATTATTAATAAATATCCTAGAAACAGCTGTAAGACCATCTATCTATAAATGCTGTAATATCTATACAGCCTTGGTTTTTTATCTTATTATGCAAAAAATTCTTATAAACATATGTTGACATAGAACCAACGTTGAACCCTATATTCGCAATATTACTGAATCTGGAACTTAACTATGGTCTGTCTATAGCACTGATTCAGCTTTACCTGATGCCTTTGGGTATCAATGACACCGTTATCTCTTATAACCTCAACTTCTCGCTACTATATATATGTACTAGCAGTATCGCCCGGCGTTGCTGAGGTTTGTAAGGGAAATAACTATAAAGCATTTTTAGAGAGTTATAGCAAAAAAAATTATGGTAAATTATTTTTGAGAGTAAAAAAGGTGGAGTTGCGTCCCCTAGACAGTTTGCGGTTTGTGTTTCTGATTCTCGACCCCATGTCGAATTTATCGATTTTTTCAGAACTGGGGGAACTTTTCAAAATTTTCGCTGCGTTAGTTTTGAATTATGACATTGGGCTATGTGTGTGTCAAGTTTCATCAGAATCGGTTGAAAGCCGTGGTCAGGGTGAGGGTACAAGCAAACAGACACACAGAAACACGCACAG
>NC_043017.1:26182739-26192739 GCF_006345805.1 Octopus sinensis
CTCTAGTACAACACTAAGTACAAAACCAAATATATGGCACGCTAGGCATAACACCAACATGAACTTCCAACTTGTCTCTTGAGGTCTCTGGGTGAGACTTGGCGCCAGCTTGTGCAAATGTAAACCAAATGTCAAACATATAATTGAAATAATAATAATAATAATAATAATAATAATGAAGATGATGATGATTATAATAATAATAATAATAATAATAATAATAATAATAATAATAATAGTTATGGCGATAGCTATTAATTTCCAGTAACGCTGCCGTAATCTCCTTTAGAGAGACTTAGTAATTTTAATAATAATAATAATAATAATAATAATAATAATAATAATAATAAAGAAGAAGAAGAAGAAGAAGAAGAAGAAGAAGAAGAAGAAGAAGAAGAGAAGAAGAAGAAGAAGAAAAAGAAGAAGTAGAAGAAGAAGAATATAATGATGATGAAGAAGAAAAAGGAGTACAACAACAACGAACATTGGTTGAAGAATTATCTACCAAAATGGAAAAAAAAAACTAGCAGATGACATGTGTAATGAAGCTAATGAAGGGTCCCAGAAAAAGTATGTTGTTGTATGATGAAGAGTTTCTATACGAGTGATCTGCCTGGAAATTGCGTGGAATTGTAGTGTAGAATATAACGGCGGTGAGAATATATACTTATATCGAAAAGGTCAAATGTACGTTTTATCTTCATCGTTGATTGACGTTGTTGTCGCTACTGATGTTTCGTTACTTCTGTATTCCACACCGTTGCTTTTTTCCTATATCCGTACATATATTACTGTCGCTGATATTCTAAGCATTGATTATATATTCCTATCATCGCTGTATTTTTTCCGTCATGTTAATCTTATCGCTGATGTTTTGCTTGCTGTTGCTTGCTGTTGTTGTTGCTGCTGTTATTTCCAATAATGTACAAATTACAGCTACTACTCTGATTCCAATTCATATTTTTTTTTCCTTTGGTTTATCGTTCTAGCTTCAGTATTTTAAGTACGATACGACAAATTCAAAACGACTGTAATTTATTTCCCAGTTTTTCCTACTCCATTTTTTATATTTTCATTTCACTTCAACTCTTTCAATGGCGATGCTGCTATTTCCATCGTTACTGTAATTTCTTAAGCAACATTCGCTATTGTTATTCCCGACTCTGTTCACGTTCCTACTATTGATAATCTCACTATATTACTCATGCCTCTTCCATTCACTGTTCTAAATATTATTTCTCCTTCATATAACATCTGCTACGTTGATTAGTATTCCAAGAATGACAAGATGTTTTATGTTTTTTTTCTTTAATCTCCCATACATCTTGGTATTTCTTCTCTTATTTTGTTGAAATCTTAGTAAGATACTGCTATTTTAACAGCTTCCGTTGCTTCTCATGCGGTTTCCAAAATGGCCGCCATATCAAAAATAAAAAAAAAAACGTAAAGAAACTAAAGTAATGACAGTATTCCCGTTGCCCTCGAATCAATTCTTATACATATTAAGCGAATGCTAAACGGCTCTAATTTTAATTCTGTATATATTCGACAACTATTATGGCTCTATTGCCTTCCTGGACCCTTTGTTGCTGCTGTTATCAGTTTTCCTGTTATATCTAATGTGTGTGTGTGTGTGTGTGTGTGTGTGTGTGTGTGTGTGTGTTTATCTGTATGTTTACTAGTGTATGTGTACGTTTGCGTAAATTCTTTTTTCCCTTTCTCCTTTTATATTGCACCACTTCCTGACTCGTTTCCATTTCGATGACCTCTCAATCTTTTATTATTATTATCATTATTATTATTGTTCTTCTTCTTCATCATTATACTCCTCTTGTTGTTGTTGTTGTGTTGTTGTTGTTGTTCTTCTTCTTCTTCTTCTTCTTCTTCTTCTTATTATTATTATTATTATTATTATTATTATTATTAGTATTATTATTATTGTTCTTCTTCTTCTTCATTATTATATTCCTCTTGTTCTTCTTCTTCTTCTTCTTCTTCTTATTATTATTATTATTATTATTATTATTATTATAATTATTATTATTATTATTATTATTATTATCATTATTATTATTATTATTTTATTATTATTATTATTATCATTACCATTATTATTATCATTATTATTATTATTATTATTATTATTATTATTATTATTATTATTATTATTATTTCAATTACAATCGCCCTCTTATTGTATTTGTTTTTTTAATTTTCTTCTCTCGTTTCGCTAGTTAGAGATTTTTTTTTCCGTATTAGTTTCTAATTTTCTTACGTACTTTAATTCATTTCCCGATTCTTTATTTCTTTCTTTCTTCTTAAAGAAACCTCATTTCCATAAAGAAATTAATATTGTGACAAATCTTTCATTTGTATCATTGTTTTTCCTCATTTTTATCCCTCTGTACTGTTGCTGTTCTTATTATTGCTGCTGTAAATTTCCACTAAATAGATTTACACTGACATAAAAATACACACTCGCATATACTGAATAGGAAACGGTTTTATTTCAAGACTACCGACGACAATCCTAAAATCTAAGCAGACATAACCTCAATTCATTTAGTTATCAAACATTAACTACTATCCTTAAATGTCTAACAAAAGCACAATTTATTTCCTGAAGATGGGGATAGATACTGCAAAAATTATTATTGATAATGACCTTAGGCGTAGGAGTGGCTTTGTGGTAAGAAGCTTGCTTACCAACCACATAGTTCTGGGTTCAGTCCCACTGCGTGGCATCTTGGGCAAGTGTCTTCTACTATAGCCTCGAGCCTACTAAAGCCTTGTGAGTGGATTTGGTAGACGGAAACTGAAAGAAGCTTGTCGTATATATGTATATATATATATATGTATGTGTGTGTGTTTGAGTGTCTGTCTTTGTTCCCTTAGCGGTTCGGCAAAAAGAGACCGATAGAATAAGTACTGGGCTTACAAAAATAATAAGTCTCGGGGTCGAGTTGCTCGACTAAAGGCGGTGCTCCAGCATGGCCACAGTGAAATGACTGAAACAACTAAAAGAGTAAAGAGTAAAGAGAAACTCATTGTTTGTGTCCCTGTTTAGCTACCTCACACTACTGTGATAGCTGTCTTTCGACTTATCATAGCCACAGTTCTGCCAAAATCGTGGCATCTACGTCAGTCATAAATTTATGATGTTCCTTTGGCATACCGTCATATTCACGTAATTTGTTTCCTCAACACCATGAGACACTCAGAACTATTATGCCGTACTTTTTTGTCACACCGTCTTATTTATCGTCTTCCTGGCATCGATTGAGTTTGATGCAGCGTCACTAAGTGAGAATGAACTCAGAAATATTCAGCAAAATCTCTGCTGGATATACGCACACAGCACTGTCAAAATGAAAACCAATTAGACGCTATGGTCTGACAGTTTGTGATTGGGTTGTAATCTTCATTATACGTCTCTGACACCCAGATCCGTCCGATAGATTTCCTTCTCTGAGGTGTACATTCTTATCTCTTAGATTTGCCACAGCAGCAATTTGTGTTTCGTACAGAGGAAATGTTTATTAAAATGTCATTAGCGATGTGTTTATCATTCTCCTTCTACTTTGCCCTCTAGCTGCAAGATAAATGCACAGTTTTCTCTCGCCAATCCAATGCTTGTCCGCGTAATTTCTCTTCCAAATAACGTAACCATACAAAGATACACTCTATCAGTTATTGATAATATCCATTTAGAACTTGGAAAAATGTGGTGGCAGTTATCTTTCTATGTGTTGACACTACAATAAAATTTATGGAAATATTGCACTGCATAAAACGAGGTCCATATTCAAAACAGCTTCACATAATCTGTGTATTACGATACGTATTTCATAAAATTGTTCGTTAGTATATATACAAAGACCTGTCGGTTATTGGAATGGTATGAGCAAGTTTTTTAGCTTTTCGCATTTTATTCCAAAACGGTTACGTCTACACAGTCTCAACCTGTATACAAGTTGGTTCACCAGTTTTACTGGTACTAATGAAAGAAACGTTCGGAATGTTGCGAGTAATGCCTCTTGGAACCTGGAGTACATTTGTCCCCTTCCATTTCTCGGCATATGGAAGGCTATTTGACCGGCAACATCGCTTTTACTGTGATACTTTTCCACAATCACCGACATGCAGTCTTGTTGCATAACGTTTTCTTCTTAATTCCAGATTGAGATGACTCTGAAATAATATGGTAAATTAAATTATATCTCTATGTGAGAGAGAGATGCTTACCACTCACTTCACATTGGTATACAATGCTTATGTTGCACAAAATCTGCTTTCGACTGTAGCAGTTGTCTGTGACTCTTAAACCTAGAATTAGCTTCCTCGCTAATATACAATGATTTACAAAACGATTCGAAGTAACGACATGATTAGCGTAGAATAAATGCAAGAATTCATTTACCCAACATGTGGCTCCCAAGTTCTCCAAATTCCCCTGCTATATTTCATAGGCTAATTTCATATTGAAATCATCAATCCAAGCGAGAATTCCTTCAGTAATAGTATCTGGCATCAGCTGCCGTTTTCCAAATCCTTTGCTTCTCAAGTTATTCCAAGACACTTTCATAGAATTCTTTATAGATTTATATTGCAGGTCTCAGACAAGAGTGATCAGCATTTCTATACAGTGTAGTTCAAGAAATTGCTTGTATATGTTATTGTTATGGTTGGTTGTCTTGTATTTATTTCGTTATTTTCTAATTTGAATATTTATCTTTTTCCTCCTGTAGCAGTTATGATTTATTTGTGTGCTATTATCACTTTTGAGGTTGCTGGATTTGTTGTATATCAAGCGTGGACGTTTTTCCAGTTTGCAGTATTTTTATCTATAACGCAATCATGGGATGTATCTTTCCTTTAACGAATCCTCAACTTTCGAAAAGAACCGGTTTTCGAGCATCGAGAAATGTTACACTTGCTGATGGTGTCAGGTTTTTCTTGCCATTTTGTTTCATTTCCATTCTATTATTGATGATTATTTCACAACTCTAGTTTGCAATTTCTACTTCACATAAACCAAATAGTTGCAGGAGTCGAAGAAGGCGAGGGAAAGAAGCAGTTGATAATAAATTCAAAGAGTGAATAGCCGTTGATTAGTATGTTGCTCTTGATGATTATTGGTGAGTTGACATTCCACAGATGACACAACCATCGAAATTCTCAACGACACCATGAAATTTGTTTGCAGTATTTACTGATCAGATAAACTCATTTCCCTCGTAATTTTGTATCGCTTTTAAAGTAACGCTTTTTTGTTGAGATCTTTATGATAATTTCAGACCAGTTATTGCACCTTGTTCCTCATTCGTTCCTAATTAGATCTGCACAGCTCCTTCTGGTAGATTTAGCCAAGCTACACTGAATCTATTGATCATAGACATCACATTGGAAGCACTGCGTCGGTTACGACGACGAGGGTTCCGTTTGATCCGAATCAACGGAACAGCCTGCTCGTGAAATTAACGTGTAAGTGGCTGAGCACTCCACAGACACGTGTGTCCTTAACGTAGTTCTCGGGGATATTCAGCGTGACACAGAGAGTGACAAGGCCGGCCCTTTGAAATAAAGGTACAACAGAAACAGGAAGTAAGAGTGAGAGAAAGTTGTGGTGAAAGAGTACAGCTGGGATCACCACCATCCCCTGCCGGAGCCTCATGGAACTTTAGGTGTTTTCGCTCAATAAACACTCACAACGCCCGGTCTGGGAATCGAAACCGCGATCTTATGACCGCGAGTCCGCTGCCCTAACCACTGGTCCATTGCGCCTCAAGAAATCACATTATAGCAGTGGAAAGGAAATTCATCATTTTCGTAGTCATAATCATCTACCTTGCAGTCAGGCGTTTACGCCCTTAACGTATTATTAAGGGACAAGTAAAGATGTTGAACATACTGTAGCACTAGGCGAAAATATTTATCTTGGTATTGCTAGCCGCGATTATAAAATCCGCTGTTATGCAAATAACGGCGGTTTCTCTATCATGCATCTTTGGGTTAAGGAAGTTTGGACTGGAAATGAGGGAGCGGAATTCAATAAATATGAAAGGATATTTCATATGCTTTCCATTCTCCCATCGCTACACTTTCTCTCTTAGAAGTATCTCGTATTCTTCTTCTTCTTCTTCTTCTTCTTCTTCTTCTTCTTCTTCTTCTTCTTCTTCTTCTTCTTCTTCTTCTTCTTCTTCTTCTCTTCTTCTTCTTCTTCTTCTTCTTCTTCTCTTCTTCTTCTTTCTTTTTCTTCCGGCCTCTTCCTCCTACTCTTCTCTCTTTTTTCTTCTCCTCCTTCCTCTTCTTATTTTTATTATCATTATCATCTATTATTATAATCATTATTATTATTTTCTTCTTCTTCTTCTTCTTCTTCTTCTTCTTTCCACCTCCGCACCACCACCAACACGGCCTCCACAACATCACATCCACCGCTACCACCACCACCACCACAACAATAACAATCACCACCATCACCACAACCACCACCACCACCAACATGATCATCATCATCACCATCACCATTATCATAAAACCCGTCATCATCATTATTACTATTATTAGAAAGCCCGGTTTATTCTCGTTCACATGACAGAACTGTATCGTTAAATATTTAATTTTAATATGAAATCGATATTATAATCCAATGAGTTCATCTCCTTATTGTGTCCGCAAGCAAAAGGAAACGACAGTTGAGTTGAATGAAAACTTGGGCATAGGATACATACATACAAATATTATATATATATATATAATATATATAATATATATATATATATATATATGTATGTATATATATTATATATGTATAATATATATATATATATATATATATATATATGTAGGTCCCGGGTTGTTGGGGTTAACCACAGTAAATAAGGTACTCAATAACATAGTAGAGTAAAATTAATTTATTATATAGAAGGAGCTTCTACAGACTGACTAGAACCTGTTTTCATTCAAGAGAAATCTTCAGGAAGCTAGTTAACAAGAATTGTATTGGCATTTATACATTTAGGCAGGTTTAAAGGGTGTTGGTGGGGGACTTTTTGGGGGTAGGCATTAGCGCAAAATATCATACTTGGGGGAGTGGTCAAGGAGTCAGTGTAAATTAGATAGAAGAATAAATAAAAAAAATAAAAAAAAAATATATAAAAAATATATAAAAAATATATATAAAAAAAGGGAATAGAGTTTTAGGTAAATAGGAGATTCTCACTTATACCTATGCACATATGTATACATAATACACACACATACAAACATATATACATAACATACACACATACGTCACACACACATATATACGTATATATACACTTACACATACATATACATATCTACACATACACATATATGTATACATACACACACTCACATGCATACACGTATACACACATGATATTATACACACACGACCACATATACATATACACACAGAAAAATATATATACACATACACACACATATCACATACACGCATAACACACATATCCACACACACATATGCACACACAGCACACTAGTCCCTATATACACATATATACACATACACACACATATACACACACATACATATACATACATATATATATATATATATATATATATCTACATATGTGTACCTATACATACTACACATACACACATATATACACATACAAATACAGACCCATTCCCTAATTTAATTTATTATCTTCATTATTACTTTTGTTATCTTTGATCGCTGGTCACAAACATCTTGGCTATGACAGGCCAGTCCATTTATCTGTCTACTGGAAAACAAGCACTCATTTACTGCACGCACACTCTTAGCCGTACACTCACTCATTCGCACACTCATACACATACACGCACGCACGCGTTATATTCATCAATACTACATCTACATACATTCACGTATATACACATACGTACGCGTACCTACAGATTCATGTCTACACTCTTAGAAGGCTAGTCTATACATATACACCAATAAATATAAATACACACACATACATATACACATACATACAAATACATCCATGATATATATATAATACATATATATACATATTCACATATATTATACATACATATATATATACATATATATATATATATATATTACATATACATACATATACATTATACATATATATATATATATATACATATACACACACATACACATAAACATATACACACATACACATATATACGTATATACATACATACATCCATACATCCATACCATACATACATTTATACACATACACACACCACACGTCTACATATACGTACATATATATACGCGCATGCATACACATACAAATACATACACAACGCATAGACATATACATACAACACATACACAAACACACATATATATATATATATATATATATACTACACACACATACATATACATACATACATATACAAATATCGCACACACATACATACATACTCATATACACATACACGCTCATACACATGTACATGCGTACATACACACACCACACACACGCGCGCGATCCAGATATAACATAAGTACACACATGCGTAAAAGTATAAATAATCTATGCTTACACATCACACACACACACAAGTGCCTCCTTATATTCATACTTACATGCATACTCAAAAAATAAGTAAATAGTAAAATATATATACGCGCAGTTATTCATACATGCATACTCAAAAAATAAATAATAAATTTAAGTATATGTACGTGCAGTTACCTATTATATAGACGGATACATACATATAAATTACACAGATATATTATATATATATATATATATATATATATATATATATATAGATATTATATACATATACACACATATATATATATATGTGTATTGTGTATATGCATATATATGTGTGTATATGTATATATATATATATATAATATATATATATATATTATTTATGTATATATATCTGTGTAAGTTTATAGGTATGTATCCGTCTATATAATAGGTAACTGCACGTACATATACTTAATATTTATTATTTATTTTTGAGTATGCATGTATGAATAACTGCGCGTATATATATTTACTATTTACTTATTTTTGAGTATGCATGTAAGGATGAATTATAAGGAGGCACGTGGTGTGTGTGTATGTGTAAGCATAGATATATGTATACTTTTACGCAATGTGTACTTATGTGTATATATGGATGCCGCGGTGTGGTGTGTGTGTGTATATGGGTACGCATGTACATGTGTATGTGCGTGTATGTGTATATGAGTATGTATGTATGTGTGTGCGTATATTTGTATATGTATGTATGTATATGTATGTGTGTGTAGTATATATATATCTATATATATATATATATGTGTGTGTAGGTGTTATTATGTATATGTATATGCGTATGTGTATGTATTTGTATGTGTATGCATGCGCGTATATATATGTACGTAATGTATACGTTTGTCTGGTGTATGTGTATAAATGTATGTATGATGGATGTATGGATGTATGTATGTATGTATACGTATATTGTGTATGTGTGTATATGTATGTATGTGTATTGTGTGTATATGTATATATATTATATATGTATATATGTATATGTATGTATATGTATATAATATATTAGATATATGTATATATATATGTATGTATATATATGTGAATATGTATATATGTATATATATATATACTGTAGTATTTGTATGTAGGTGTATATGTATGTGTGTTGTTATTTATATTATGGTGTATAGTATAGGACTAGCCTTCTAGAGTGTAGACCTGATCTGTAGGTACGCGTACGTATGTGATATACGTGAATGTATGTAGATGTATGTATGTATGATATAACGCGTGCGTGGGTGCGTGTATGTGTAGGAGTGTGCGAAATGAGTGAGTGTACGTGCTAAAGAGTGTGCGTGAGTAAATGAGTGCTTGTTTTCCAGTAGACAGGATATGGACTGGCTGTCATAGCCAAGATGTTTGTGACCAGCGATCAAAGATAACAAAAGTAATAAATGAAGATA
>NC_043017.1:26200239-26205239 GCF_006345805.1 Octopus sinensis
CCCCACATATGTATATTAGATAGATAGATAGGCATGTGTGTGCATCTTTGTTCTTGTATTTCACCCAATTCGTAGCCGGTGTTCGTGTGTTTACGGCTTTGTGATGTAGCGTTAATAGATGTGACAGGTTTTAAAAAACACTGAGTTCGATTCGTTCGACTAAAATTCCTCAAGGTGGTCCCTGAGCATCGCAGAGGTACATCACAGTGAAACATGTAAAAAAGACAATCGGTTTTTACTGTATGATTTTATGTCGTTTAGTAATATGTAAAACAGTCAACCGAGAGAAGATTGTAATGGTTCTCATTGGTAAGCCAACTTGTTACCACACATCCCTACCTTTTGTAACCCTGTTATTTTTGTACACCACTAGACTACTCGTGAGCTGTTGGATCATCAATAATTCAAGGTAACCCCAAAAAACCGCGTATCTCCGGAATCCGTGGTCCGATTCACGAAAAACTTTTGTTATTCATATTTCAATGGTACTTTACTTTCAAAGAATTTTTGCCATTATACGCTGGTTTGACTATATATAAAGGTATCCACCAAAAAGATATGCTTCTAAGGATTTGCTAAAAGAATTAGCTATGGAAATTTAGAAATTTATTCGGGACATATCGAAAACTGACCATCGATGGGTTGCACATCAGCTGAAAAAAGTTTATAAATCATCACAAGATATTATTAAGTAAATGTTTTAAAAAAAGATTTGTATGTAATGTAGTCCCGGACACACAGGTAAAATGTACGTAGAAATCAATTTCTTCATACTTATTCTTATTCAGGTTTTAAGCAGGTCTCTAAACAAGAAAATAGTTTTAAGTTAATCTATAATCATAAAGCATGTTTGTGTTGTAGATGATCGTAGCTTCTCGATTGATCATCTGTATAACTGGTTTGCAGCTCTGAAGCTGTATGTTTCATGATGAATAATTTTATCCGTGAGTGTCCTTTAAAATAATGCGATGCTTAACTTCGAATTCATTCTATCTTGGAAAAACGTTTATCAAAACTATAATCCGTAGTCGTGTTTCTTAGTCGTGTAAATCATCCGTTGACACAGCGATCAAACTGTTCATGAGTTCCGATTCAATTAAAACTTATCGAAGATGTCTATAAATATCATGATATTTATTGTTACTTCAGCAGCATGAATTGTGATAGTATCATGGGAAAATATATATATATTTAGGCCCACTAGTAATCATATGTGTTGTTATATAATGTGTACAAGTTATATTGTTATATAATGTGTACAAGTTATATTGTTATATAATGTGTACAAGTTATATTGTTATATAATGTGTACAAGTTATATTGTTATATAATGTGTACAAGTTATATTGTTATATAATGTGTACAAGTTATATTGTTATATAATGTGGTTATAATATAGTTATTGGAGATTATGGACACAAGTTTGCGTACGGGCGGTGTACGGACAGGATTGTTAGCACAGCAGACAAAAGACTTAGCCGTGTGTCATCTGTCTTTACAAGCGATAATATAAGAACCAGTCGATAACACAGAAGCATCAGTTGATTGCTGGGGTCGATGTTATCGACTCACCCCATTCCCGCTATTTCCTGGCGCTGTGTCAATATTTGAAACCAACGTATTTACTGCCTGCAGGCGTTGTGCTGGCAGAAACGTTAGCACGCCGGGCGAAATGCTTAGCGGTATTTCGTCTGTCGTTACGTTTTGAGTTCAAATTCCGCCGAGGTCGACTTTGCCTTTCAACCTTTCGGGGTCGATTAAATAAGTACCAGTTACGAACTGGGGTCGATATAATCGACTTAATCCGTCTGTCTGCCCTTGTTTATCCCCTCTATGTTTAGCCCCTTGTGGGCAGTAAATAAATAAGAATTATTAGCATGGTGGGCAAAAGTCTTAGCAGCATTTCATCTGTCTTTACGTTCTGCGTTTAAATGCCCACGGGTTCAACTTTGCCTTTCATTCGGTCAGGGTCAATAAAATAAATACCAGTTGAACACTGGGGTCGGTGTAATCGATATACCCCTCTCCCGAAAGTGTTGGCCTGTAAAGATTGGGACAGTGAGTGCCATATTTTATCTTAGGTTTGAATTATTTCACGGGATATTGAATGAGAATGTCGAGAAGTTAGAAAGATAGCATACGATTTTGCTTATTGTTCGTAGCTCCACCGACATCTCACTAAATAGAAAGAGGCATTACGTTATCTTTAAACATAATTATTTCATATTTTCCATGTAAAAGAATATTTTAAATCCCACAAACGATTTTGCCTTTCATTCTTTCGAGATCGATAAAATAAGTACCAGTTGAAAACTGGGGTCGATGTAATGGATTTGACCTTCATCCGAAATTGCTGGCTTAATGCCGGCAAAATGGGGCCAGATTATATTTCAGGATTGAATTATTTTGTGAGATATTCTAAAGGCATTTTGAAAAGTTAGAGGGTCGGCACAAAGTCTCGTTTATTGCTGGTAGCGCCACTAGCATCCCACGAAATAAAATGATGCATTTCGGTATTTTAAAACATAATTATATCATATTTTCCATGTAAAAGATTTCAAAACCCACAACATATATTTAAACTCATGTATACACACTACTTTAACTCAAGTTTCCAACTGGACAACATAAACGAATATAACAGGAATATAAGAAACAATTGAAGCTATTTCTCTCAAAACATAGTTTTCGACATTAAAGTATAATTTTATCATACGTATTAAAGAATAAAACGAGAAAAAAATTGCTCTGGAGAGACAGAAGCAGACGGATATTATGTTTCCAGGTTTATGTAAAACATGGAAAGTAAATTAATCTTGTCATTATTTATTTTCCAGAATGGAATATAATGCTATACATCAAATAAGAAACATTAAATTTTCTCTCGGCTAATTCCTTCTGCACATCGGCAAGAATTCAAACACCATTAATATGTCTTGTATATATAAGAGACGTTGTTTTTAGTTTTATTATGGAAATATGTTTACGAACAATATTTTTACTGGCATTATTATAAGGGATAATAAACCGGCGAGCTGGCAGAAACGTTAAGCACGTCGGGACAAATGCTTCAGGGTATTTAACCCGTCGTTACATTCTGAGTTTAAATTCAGCGAGGTTGACTTTGCCTCTCATAATTTCTCGGTCAATAAATTAAGTACCAGTTACACAATTGGGTCGACTGCAATCGACTAATCCCCTCCCTTGTGACTTTCATAGAAATGATTTATTATAAGGGAATGTATACGTCTTCTGTTCTTGTTTCTGTTTGTGTTCTGTTTAGACTAATGGGGTCAGTACATGGCGGAAAGCCTGAACAGTCGGAAGGTTCCCGATTGCACATGTTCAGAGGAGAAATGGGGAAATATTTTGTAGGTTGCCACTAGCGACGAGATGGTACAAGAATGATGAGTGACTCCAGGAACGTTACTATTGATTGGTAGAAACATTTGCTTCAATATAAAAGCCTGTGGTACACACACACACTCATACATACACAGGCATATATATATATATACTCACACACCATACTTATACCAAAGGCTCACTAGTGGCCATTGATCGGTTACGTGAAAGAACGAGTAACATTTTATCAAATATTTTCAGGTTCAGAGAACACACACACACACACACACACACAAACAAACAAACACACACACAGACACAGACACACACACACACACACAACACACACACACACATATATATATATATATATATATATATATATATATATATATATATACAGGGTAGGGAGAATAAATTGTCTAAATTACGCCAAAATGAAAATAACACTGACATCTTATTTTAATACATGCATTTACCAAAATTACTAAAGAGTAAATACTAAATTGAAATACTAAAGAGTAAATTCATTCAATAAAATTGCCATTGGCTTCAACCACTGCCTCCAGATGACTTCAGGATTTTCTACAACTCTTCTGCAAGGTCTCCTTGTTTACGTTGGTACATGCTGCCAAATCCATTACCTTCAACTCAGCTTTGGTGTTCCAAGGAGGTCTCTTACTGCACCCCACCCATAATATCAAGGGGTTGCAGTCTGGCGAGTTAGGTAGTCAGATGTTAGGGGTGATGTGGTCGCAGTAATAGTCTGACAGCCATGAATGGGTTCACCTGTTTGTGTGGTATAGAGCAGAGTCCTCTTGCCAGATATAGAGTCTTCCAGCAGTACTACCTCCACTAGGCAGTCGATGTACGTCTCCGTGTTGAGTCTGAGGCTGTGTGAGAAGATGAATGGAAGCAAAATCAATAATTAGAAGTTTCAAGGTGACTCAACTTAACAGCAGTTTCGTGTTTTGACATTTACCACGTGAGAAGTCGTAATGTCCTACACTTTTGAACGTCTTCCAATTTTCAATGATCTGATGATATAAATACATATGTATAACATGTTGTTCATCTCTAAACACATACATATATATGCCAGGTATATATTTAATCTCTCCATACGTAATTGCTTTTCAATCCACACAGTTTAAACCGGTCGTACGTGCCTTTCGATTCTAGAAATATTGCACGAAAATATTGTTAAAGAAAACAGAAGAAAACATCTAAGTAAACAATTCGATTGGAACTGGAGTTTTAATCTTGTACGACGTTCAGATTTTACTCCTGATACTGGGAATGAAATA
Source organism: Octopus sinensis (assembly GCF_006345805.1). NCBI lineage: Eukaryota > Metazoa > Mollusca > Cephalopoda > Octopoda > Octopodidae > Octopus > Octopus sinensis. The sequence goes on from NC_043017.1 coordinate 26,204,892, forward strand.
ATTGCTATTCTTTTATGAGAGGTGGTTCTAAAATATCATATAGATAAGTAGAGTTGTGTGAGAGGTGCGACTCTCCCACGCACAGCAATTCCAGTTTTTCTAGTATTAAGTATCAGGAATGAAAATTTTTGTATTTGTTCTGAAGAAGATAGTAATACGATTGTTGTAATAATTGAGTTTTTGTTAAGATATTGAAAGAAATAGTTCACTCTGAGTGCAGATGGAAATCTAGACAATAAAGTGTACGAAATAAATATCATCTCGTAACCAATATACAAGACACCTTGTCTTGGAGAGACAGAATTTACCATTGTATATACGAAAGCATATCAAATAAATATATTTATT
>NC_043017.1:26210239-26220239 GCF_006345805.1 Octopus sinensis
AGTAAACCATAATCAATCCCTTCCAGCTCTCAAAAGACAATCAAAAATAATTTTGATACGTTTTAAAGCAGTAAAATTACAATTTTAAGAGGGAGAATGCAAACGAAAGATTGGTTTTATTAACTGAATTATCTTAATGACGGGACGAAGTGTGTGCTCGTACTGCGGATTTTCGTTGGTGCTTAAAGACAAAAATTCACTCCAGTCCCGGCTCACACAGCAAATTACACGTACTGCAAGGTACTACTATATATATATATATAATATATATATATATATATATATATAGTGTATTTATAGATGTCTGTGTATATATATGTATATATATATATATATATATATATATATACATATATATATAGATATACACATATGTATGTATATACATATATACGTATATATATATATATATATATATATATAATATATATATATATATATATATGTGTGTGTGTGTGTGTGCATATATATATGTGTGTATTTAGACATGTATGTATTACGTGGGTATGTGTGTTTGTGCGAGTGTCTCCACAATGTTACATCCTTACATCTGAAATGCCATAACAATAGACTTTTGCACCTTTACAACTGTCCTGATCATGGCGAACGCATTTATTACACTTAACGTAGTTAGTGTACTTAATACTTGCCGTCACAGGCCAGCAATATCTTTCTCCATTTCTACAGTTTCATTTGGTAACTTTCGATAAGCAAGAGAAAAACAGAATCACAGGAATATAACTTAATATCGGCATTCTGCTGAAGGTTAATACACAGCTTCATGAATCTCTATATGCCCTCTGGGAGTATCCTCTTTCACTTCTTCTGACTTTTATATATCACGACTCCAATGTACAAAGGATTTGATAGTTTCGCTACGCTACCGGTGGCGGCGATGTACAGAGAATTATATAGAAAAGCATATTAAATACAATCAGTTCAAAATAGAGTCATTTGCTTAGGTTTCTTTTACCTTTTCTCTTTGAATACACTCACGTAAAATTCTCATTCCCTGTATGATACTCATGTACGAGAAATACATCCACGTATTGCCATACGTTTGTGTATGCCTCATTGTGTTAAATATATTACATGTCATTGAGTAACTATACACGGTGTCTGACACAAAATTTAGATTTAGTGTTTATTAAACGATGTTTCATAATCGTTTCGACGTTTTACTATATTTGTACAGTTTTATGCGTGTGGTGTTAGGAAGAAGAAGGTATGGAAATGAATATGAATTGCACAGTAAGCAGAATGAGTTGGAACTTTGAAGAAAGTTTTGTTTGAACAAATAATATTTTCAAATTCATGGTTCCTGAATGATTTTAACGGTTTTAACGCTAACATACTCGCTTGGACCAAGTCTCTTATATGCTATTAACCCTTCTTTCATACATTAAAGTATGGATGCTTCGTATGGATGCTTCGACATGTTCTTTTTTCCCCTGATTATCAGTAGGAAAACCACTATTCGGTCCACCTAAAAGAAATAATTTAAATATTTGATCACATTAAATCTCCTATCGTCTCTTATGTAGACCATGTAGGATAATCGGAAAAGAAATCAAAAGTGAACGGGTTATAGTTTGAAAGATTTTCATTATAATTTACTCCAATGATGCAGGTTTCGGAGCTAAGAAAATCCTCCCAAATGTCGGGTTGCTGATGACGATGAAAATAATATTTTCAAACTTTTGTGCTTGGCCAGCAGATTCGAGACTTCGTGTAATTTGAATACACCGACCCCAGGGTTCAACTGGTATTTATTTTCTCGACAACGAAAGGATGAAAGATAAATATCGACCTTAGCAGAACTTGAACTTACTATTTTGTCTTAAAAAATATATTGTGTTTTGGGATTTGCTTTGCAAGATTCTTTATTTGAGTTCGTGTGTTTGAAGCATATTCTGTTGTGTCTGGGGAGAATCATTTTCTTTTTGTGCCTTATAATTTAACACACTCACTGGTAAAATTTCCACTCATTTCTTATTTTTATATTCCTAAAATTTTCGCTGCGTCTTGCAAACTTAACATCATCCCTTACTACCCAGTCGAATATAAAATCGAACAGTTGGGAATCACATAGGATTTTACAGAGTTGGCTAAAACAAGACAGGTTATTTCTAAACACATCAGTATTACACGATCAGATTGACTATCGAAAATGTAGCAAGACTCCACGAAAATTTTAAGAAAATAAAAAAAAGAAAAGAAGTGAAAATTTTGCCGGTGAGTGTGTTAAATTAAAAAAAATATAGTATTTAGTTCTTTTAAACAGAAAAAAAAAAATTAAACATCTAACAAATTTGTGTAAACATTTCTTTTGTAATATCGTGCAATTACCACAGTCGGACATATTACATGCACACAAGTTTTAGCATCGTGTATTCAGGCAACGAGTGTCAGGAACAAAAGTGAGCTTAAGGATAGAGAATCGCATTTAAGGAGCAGGGAAATATTTAGACCTTTTGGCGAAAAGTTACGCGTTACTTGCCATCACAGACGGTTATCTAAGGAGTTACTCGCATTTAACTTGCTATTGTTTAGATTGTTTAATTTATTTACATAAAATTAACATTTAATCTGCAGATACCCAAAATCATATCAAGATTACTCGGGTGGCTCTGAAATACTTAACATCATCCCTTACTACCCAATCGGTGGGTGCGCAATGGCCCAGTGGTTAGGGCAGCGGACTCGCGGTCATAGGATCGCGGTTTCGATTCCCAGACCGGGCGTTTATTGAGCGAAAACACGTAAAGCTCCACGAGGCTCCGGCAGGGGATAGTGGTGATGCCTGCTGTACTCTTTTACCACAGCTTTCTTTCACTCTTACTTCCTGTTTCTGTTGTACCTGTATTTCAAAGGGCCGGCCTTGTCACTTTCTGTGTCACGCTGAATATCCCCGAGAACTACGTTAAGAGTACACGTGTCTGTGGAGTGTTCAGCCACTTACACGTTAATTTCACGAGCAGGCTGTTCCGTTGATTCGGATCAACCGGAACCCTCGTCGTCGTAACCGACGGAGTGCTTCCACCACTACCCAGTCGAATATAAAATCGAACGGTTGGGAATCACTTAGGATTTTACAGAGTTGGCTAAAACAAGACAATCTGAACCCAACCGACCGTGGAATATCTGCGTCGAAGTATACATACAAATATCACATTGTTAGCTCCTCATACAAGCTCTGCACATCACATGGTTATTTCTAAAGATATCAGTATTACATGATATCCACTACCTGTCTCGTCAAACATCATTTTTGCTGAGATATCCACAAGTTGCTGACATAACTATTGTGTACATGTGTAACTTTGGTTCATGCAAAGGCGCAGTAGTAGCTGTGTGGTAAGTAGCTTGCTAACCAGCCACATGGTTCCGGGTTCAGTCCCACTGCGTGGCATCTTGGGCAAGTGTCTTCTGCTATAGCCCCGGGCCGACCAATGCCTTGTGAGTGGATTTGGTAGACGGAAACTGAAAGAAGCCCATCGTATATATGCATATATATATGTATGTGTGTTTGTGTGTCTGTGTTTGTCCCCTTAGCATTGCTTGACAACCGATGCTGGTGTGTTTACGTCCCCGTCACTTAGCGGTTCGGCCAAAGGGACCGATAGAATAAGTACTGGGCTTACAAAGAATAAGTCCCGGGGTCGATTTGCTCGACTAAAAGCGGTGCTCCAGCATGGCCGCAGTCAAATGACTGAAACAAGTAAAAGAGTAAAAGAGTAAAGAGTAATGGAACGTTACTCTATTATCTATTTTACAGTGGCTAAAATAATTTTTTCATAAGGTCATCTGGCAACGAGGATTTCCAAATATTCCTGATGGGAGTCATAACTTGAAAGACTGAACTTGTGTTCTTTGAAAGAACCAGGCTTCTACAGAGTTGGCTAAAATAAAGGAATACTTTTATTCAATAAATTATATTCCACTGCGCTGATCTCTTAGAGAGAATGTAGAATTGGCTTTTTGGCTTGTATTATTCAATGTGTTTCGGTTTATATTCTTGAATATTAATAGCGTAAATTGCGATAAAATATTAGTACAGTAATACCCTTCTTTACGAGAGCCCATTTAAAGAGCTTTTACGAGATTTACTTCCCGTTTATAAGTTTTCGCTTTACGAGCGTTCTCCGGGAAGGAATTGACTCGTATATCGAGACATTAATGTATTGCGTTTAGCGATATGAATAAGATACGAGAGCAGGAAGAGAAACAATAGGAAATGAGAATAGAAAGGGAAGAAACTGAGAGAAATATAGCGAGTATTACATCGCTTTACCTCTTTTATCACTTTTGTCGGTGTCAGTCATGAGACAGCGACCAGGCTGGAGCACCGCCTTTAATTTTTTATCGAATGAATCGACCCCATACTTGAAAACATCATATTTAAGTAGAGGGTTGCGAGGAAGTATGAAATTTTAATTTTAAAATTTAGAATCGTTTGTCAATTGAATGACGTTATGTCCATATAAAGTAGATGTAGAATATGATTATAAAAAAATAAACGAATAATATATTAAAAAATTATAAATAATAGCACAGATACATCTATTGTGGGGGATATTTTGTTAGGGTATGATAAAAGCAAACGATGCGCAAAACGGAATATAAAAGAGGCAGGGATCAAAGGAAAATGGCTAAAAGGAGAACCTAGTGAAAATTAACGGAAGAGAAAATATAAAGGATAGAGTGATATTGCTCTTGAAAGATGAAAAAGTTGTGACTAAAAGAAAAATCATGCATAACGAGATAATTTCGAAGGTCACACATCAAAACATGTTAACATTTGGGAACGAACGATAGTTTAGGATCATCAGAAGAAATATGCAAATCTGCCGAATATTACATCGGCACCATGTTTACTGAAGTCACATAAAAATAAAAAAATATCTGAAGGAGATAAAAAAAAAGCGACAAATTTTGAAACAGGAGGTTGTGGAACACCTGATAAAACAGGCAGATACAATAGAGTCAGTGAAACGTTCGATGAATAAAAGGTAAGCATATAAACATCCCAGGGGGAAAAAAAGGACACAGCTTAGCGTCATAAAAGGCGCAGTAAGTAATAAACAGGGAGAGACGAAACGAACGCTGAATTGGCAAGTGAAAAGCGATATAAGAATAAACACTATCTGAACAACAATTTCAATATAACAGGATTTATAATATTATAAAGAGAATCATCTGCGGAAGGAACTAGTTATAAATTAGAGCAAGTAACTTTTTGGCACAAGGCTTGCGGCCATTCATAAAGGAAAAAAAACAAAAAATTCTATGTTAGAAAACTGTAAATACTACCTACAAAGCCCCACAATAATCACCTTACGTGTAGCTTTGAAAACGAACAGGAATAGAGAATACGAGAATAGGATGTTGAAGATTTCAGTACCAGGAAAAAAAAAAGTCGTGTCTCCAGAAGAAAAGAAGTCCTTTATCACATATTCACATGCTTTAAGCACGTGTTTCTGGTTGTGTGATAAAAAGCTTGCATCTCAAACATATAGTTCTAGGCTCAATCTTTCTGCGTTGCGATTTGTGTAACTGTTTCCAACATAGCCTCAGGTCCATCTATCTTTCCAGTAAGAAATTTATTTTATGTAGATGTCTGTAAATTGCTAAGCCTTTCAATTAACGACATGCAGTAAATTATGCTTAAAATTGATTAATCCTGTAAGGCATTTGGGTTAACCAAATTATATTATGAACATGATATATATATATATATATATATATATATATATATATATATATATATATAATATATATATATATATATCACTCGAAAAGTAATGCCATAATAACTGTATGTTCATTTATCCCTACCTTATGAGCAAAGTAAAGAATTGCTTCTAACTTTAAATTGTTTCTGTTTTGGGCACAAGATCTGAAAGTTCTACGAGGAATGTTAGCCGATTATATCGGCCTCAGTATTCAGCCGGGAGTTATCGATATGAAAAACATGAATTCAAAACTTTAACGTAGGTGGCATGTAAACTCGGAAATGTCAACCCCTAATGCATGATACAAATAATTTTGTCAGGTATGTTAAAATTTCTGCCCGCTCGTCCAAATAATGGCTAAGGTTGATATATTTGAAGGGAGAAAAAGTCAGTCAAATCTACCGACTTCGTACTCGACAGACAGATATTTCATATTTTCTCTCGACCCACGAAAATTAAAATGGTAGGGGTAACTTTAAGCGGATTTTGAACTCAGAATGTAAAGTGACGTAACCAATATGTCAAAGAATTTCGCCGACGCTCCAAAATTTCTGTCATCTTACAAAATACAATAGACATTTTGTTTTTCTTTTCTGATATCGTGTATGAATTTCTGGAATCCATTTCTTTATTAACACGCTTATCATGCATTCATTTACACTAGCTGGCTATGTAACCCATTGCGTGACCACAAGAAAATTGCTTATAAGACGTGATATTGTGTACTCTCTCATCATTAAGCTTTTTCGTTTTGAATCTGATACTCACTTTATATTATAATGACATCGAAGTCATGATTCTATATTCCAGAAATTTCACATGTTTTGTCACGATCTGTTTACTACTTAGATTCAACTCTGCATTTACTAAGTTCGTTTACCTCCATTTCTTCAAACTGGGTTTCCGAAATGTATTTATAGATAGGCAAAATATCTCTAAATTTGTATTGGCACGAGAAGCTATTATTACGTAATGCAGTTTTCCTTGCGTGTTCAATATATTTTCACACATGTTATTTCTATAGAATTACTACATAAACATCAACCTGCTCTTCCAAAATATTTACATCTACGTCTTCGTTTTTGCTCCCACAGATATCTCACACAGCTCCGAACATTTCCCTTCGAGACACAGACATTTCTTCCCATACATTATTCATTCACTTTTTTTTACTATTTATAAGTTCCCAAACAACAAAAGATAAGAATATATGAATGAATTCCGTTTAACTATTTATATAACCCTTAACTCATTATTCTTACGATTGCTCTGCTTCTAAGATTATAATCTGCTTCCTTTCCAATAATTCTATTCCTGCCTTTTCAAAATCAATTATTCATATAGATGGCTTTTTGTTTCCTATTTATTGAATTTGTCTCAGAATTCCGAAATTTGTTCCATTATGTTTCAGAGACTTATCTAATACCAATCATTTTAAAGAATTTTCAGTAAGTTTTGGCTTGAAATATTATTAGATTCACCAAACGGAAAGTCTGTCTCCTGATTCACTCGTGGCCACAAACAAAAGTTTCAGACATATTCAACAGACCTGAGGGAGTAATGTACGTATAATTAAAACTGCAACAGATGCAATTATACAAAGCATACCAGAATGTGGAACCGTTTTTCTGAGTAATATTCCAAATTCACAGTTGTACATTTACTGTTAATCCTAGCGTTCAAATTCAATCCAATTCACTGTTCAAGATCAATCAAACAAAATACCAGCAGGTGAATATTTATTCGAATCTCAGACCAGAATCTGTGCTGTATTTGTTCCGTTCCATCTAGATGCGAATACCTGGTCGATACTAATAACTTGCTTTGAGATTAAATAAAACCACATGGCGGCGAGCTGGCAGAAACGTTAGCACGCCGGGAGAAATGCTTAGCGGTATTTCGTCTGCGTTACGTTGTGAGTTCAAATTCCGCCGAGGTCGACTTTGCCTTTCATCCTTTCGGGGTCGATAAATTAAGTACCAGTTACGCATTGGGGTCGATGTTATCGACTTAATACCTATGTCTGTCCTTGTTTGTCCCCTCTGTGTTTAGCCCCTTGTGGGTAATAAAGAAATAGGTATTTCGTCTGCGTTAAGTTGTGAGTTCCAATTCTGCCGAGGTCGACTTCGCCTTTCATCCTTTCGGGGTCGATAAATTAAGTACCAGTTACGCACTGGGGTCGATGTTATCGACTTAGTACCTATGTCTGCCATTGTTTGTCCCCTCTGTGTTTATCCCCTTGTGGGTAATAAAGAAATAGGTTTCTGAATGATTTTAACGGTTTTAACGCTAACATACTCGCTTGGACCAATTCTCTTTTATGCTATTAACCCTTCTTTCATACATTAAAGTATGGATGCTTCGTATAAAGATTAAGAGACACGTTCTTGTTTCCCCTGATTATCAGTAGGAAAACCACTATTCGGTCGACCTAAAAGAAATAATTTAAATATTTGATCACATTAAATCTCCTATCGTCTCTTATGTAGTCCACGTAGGATAATCGGAAAAGAAATCAAAAGTGAACGGGTTACAGTTTGAAAGATTTTCATTATAAATTACTCCAATGATGCAGATTTCGGAGCTAAGAAAATCCTCTCAAATGTCGGGTTGCTGATGATGATGATCCTGAAAGTAGGGGGAGCACGAACAAATTGATGATGGTAAGGGTTTTTTAACAGTAACGCTATTTTTTCGCTATTTATATTGATATGAGTTGACTAAGTTGAACATATTTGGTTGTATTGCATGTGATTATTGTACCCTTATCAAGTGAGTATCATGTATATGGACATGTTTCATTCAACATCCTTAAAAGACCCTTATTCAGGGGCTTCTGGAGCAGAATGGTTTACCTAACACGAATAAAATTCTGAAGAAAATTCTAACTGGGCCGCACCTTCAAAGTCATGCGCTCTTTATTTCGATATGGGATCACCATCAAGCGCAGTTGTAGTTGTGATGCATGTGCCTGGCGTACGTGTTGTAAGATGGGTGGCCATGCTGGGCATACTGGGGGTCGTAAATTTTGCCCCGGTGTTACTTTCATGGCATACTTTACTCTCTCGCTCAATAATAATAATAACGATAATAATAATGATAATAATAATAATAATAATAATAATAATAAGAAGAAGAAGAAGAAGAAGAAGAAGAAGAAGAAGAAGAAGAACAACAACAACAACAACAACAGCAACAACAAGAACAACAAGAACAACAACAACAACAACAATAATAATAATAATCATAATATTAATAATAATAATAATAATAATAATAATAATAAGAAGAAGAAGAAGAAGAAGAAGAAGAACAACAACAACAACAACAACAACAGCAACAACAAGAACAACAAGAACAACGACAACAGCAGCAGCAGCAACGACGACAACAACAACAACAACAACAATAATAATAATAATAATAATATTAATAATAATAATAATAATAATAATATAATGATAATAATAATAGTAATAATAATAATAATATTAATAATAATAATAATAATAATAATAATAATAATAATAATAATATAATGATAATAATAATAATTAAAGAGGGTTTTGTCGGAGAAGACCAATAGGGGCCTCTTTAATCTTAAAAGTATTAAGTGAGCTATCTTGCGCTAGCAACCAACCCTATAATGAGAGGTCTGCAGCAGTAGAAATACAACCAGGTTCGAGAAAATATGTCGGAGAATTTGGAACTGTCATATGGGCGGAATGGGCCAAGCAAAAATGCTCTATTGGGGGACAGCTAGGCTTTTTGAGATTAGCGCCTGGGTTTTGAGTGTCATCCAAGATAATTTAAGATCCAAGTATCGAAGATTATAATTTGCGAAAAGTGACCCTGTGAGACCTCTGACAACAGGTTTGTGCCCGCTATCGCAGAATCAACTCGAGCAAAAGCGACAGCTCCAGAAAACAAAATAACAAGAACAACAACAACAAGACGAAGAAAAAAAGAACTTAAAAAAATACAAAGAGTAATAATAGGCCTTCACACTACGACCATTACCATCACCATCATCAATATGATCGCCATTGAAAACTACCTCCGCCTCCTTCGCTTTCCTTCCTCCCCCTCTTCCTCCTCCTTCACCTTCCTTCCTCTTCTTCCTCCTCCCCCTCCTCACCATCATAATCATTCAAGTCGTCATCATTTCATCCATGAATTCGTGTTCATCAACCGTGCCGGTGGGGGTCATTATGATCGCTCTCATCATCGGCGTTTACCTCCTCCCACGCATCATCATCCTGATC
>NC_043017.1:26225239-26227739 GCF_006345805.1 Octopus sinensis
AGATATATATAATATATATATTATATATATAGTTAGTTAACTAGTTAGTTATTTTTTGGCTCAAAAAGCAAAAAGCAAGGCCATGTAGGGGATCATGGAGTTAGGTACAGGGTGGTGTTCATGTAAAGAGTTCAGGCCACTTGTGGTCAAGGGAGACTTTGCACCGAGCGGTCGTCGCCATCTTCACCATCTCGTCCGGCAGCTTATTCCACGGATCCGCAACCCGGACGGAGAAAGCCCCTCTACTTCGATTGAGATGAAATCGTCGCAGATAGAGCTTTTCGGAATGACCCCGCAGCCGACGCTCTGGAGCAGGAGTGATGAACAGCTCCTTCGAGAGGTTACACTTTCCGCTTATGATGTTGTGAGCAAGAATGAGATCACCACGGCGTCGTCGTTTTTCTAGAGAATAAATGTCGAGCGTCTTCAGCCTTTCTTCATAAGACAAATTCTTGAGACCAAGAACCATGCGGGTAGCCAGCTTATGGACTCTTTCCAGATGCTGCATGTCTTCGAGGAGATAAGGAGAAGAGGCTTGAATCCCGTACTCCAATATGGGTCTCACTAGCGTGACATAGAGCGGTAGGAATATGGCTGCTGTGAGCATTCCGAATGACCGTCGAATCAAGAACAGAATTCCGCGTGCTTTGTTGGCAGCATGGACGCACTGGGCCGAAGGCGAAAAGGAGGAATCCACCAAGATACCCAGGTCCTTTACCTGATCGGCCCTCTCCAGCAGCAGACGACCCGTCTCGAAATCAAGTTGAGTTGCAGGAGGAGAGCCAACAGGCAGATGACAGCACTTTGACACGTTCAGACACAGGTCCCATTCGTTAGACCAACTCCAAATTTGGTGCAGGCATCGACGAAGATCCTCTATATCACCGCGAGGAGCGACCAGTTTGACATCGTTGGCAAATAGAAGGGTGTGTTGCGTGAGGTCGTCGGGCAAGTCATTTATGAAGACTAAGGGTCCAATCACAGAACCTTGAGGCACGCCATTGCTCGCACTGGAGACGTCGGACCGCCAACCATTAACTTGGACTTGGAAGGAGCGATCTGAGAGGAAGGCACCAACCCATCGTACAATATCCGGATGGAAACTATATGCTTCAAGCTTGACAAGTAATAGGCGGTGGTTTACCGAGTCAAAAGCTTTGGCAAAGTCCAATAAAACGATGTCAACAGCATCACTATCATCGAGGATGCGCGTCACCAATTCTTCCATTACCAGTAAGTTGGTCAAGCATGATCTCTCAGCACGAAACCGTGTGGGAATCAGAGATAGAGGCTGTGTTTTGGAGGTGGAGCATCATACTTTTCTTAAGGATGGTTTCGAACATCTTGCTGATTATTGATGTAAGGGAAACCGGTCGGTAGTTAAGCGGGTCTTCGCGGCTCCCTTTCTTGAAAATTGGGCAGATTATCGCTGTTCTCCAGTCCGCAGGTATAACACCCGTCGCCAATGACATATTGAATAGACGTATTAAGGGCTCGCAGATGACCGGAGCCAACGCTTTGCTAACCCGTGGGTGTATGCCGTCAGGGCCGTAACCCTTGTTGACATCGAGGCCTTGAATAACGCGTTCGACTTCGTCCCGCGTGATGACCAATCGAAGCATTGGAGGTACCGATCTATCAAATGGAGGAGGTTCACGACCATCATCTTGTTTGAAAATAGTTGAAAAAGCCTCGGCAAATAATTGACTCAGTTGATTAGGGTCCTCAATCGATACGCCTGTTGAGTCTACCAACGTTGTAATTTGGTTGTTCAAGCGGGAATTCCGTTGGACATGGGCAAAGAAGGTTTTTGGATTGCTACTGGCGTTTGCCGCGATTCTGTATTCCTATCTGAAGCGTTTTTCCTTTTCAATTATATATTATAATATATATATATATATATATATATATACATACATACGTATACATTCATATATATACATGCATTCATAAATACATACATACATAATTACATACATATGTACATGCAAGCATCTGTCAGATATATGAGTCAGCAGTTTTTAATAACATAAATCTATTTACTCAATTTTGTCAAATGAAGCTCTTAAAATTGTTGCTACACTGAGCTATATACTTAATGACGACCCATCATTTTATTTCTCATTGCCTCTTTGATAATGATCATCGCTTGCAATTTAATTTTGTGAGTCACCTCTACATTGAGTTAGAATATAAAGAATTCGTTGGAGGTGCATCTGCCAAAGGCTATCTGACATATTGGTCGCTGATGGTTGACATTTGCATGGGAACCAATTTGCAGCTACGTCCATTGATACGAACAGTCATATCAAATGAAAAACGAAAGAATATCTGTACGTATAGGAATTAAAGGCAAACTTTTAGAAAACGGCAAATATACAAGAATGTACATTACAAGTTGAGTTGGTCTCAGCTGCGTGGACAACGGCTTTAAAAAGATTTTATCGTTAGTAATGGTGAAAGGAAACACTGCATGTAAAAAATACTATGGACCATTGAA
>NC_043017.1:26232348-26239848 GCF_006345805.1 Octopus sinensis
TATATATATGTGAGGGCGCGTGGCTTAGTGGTTAGGGCATTCGGCTCATGATCGTAAGGTTGTGAGTTCGATTCCCGGGCGACGCGTTGTATCCTTGAGCAAGACACTTTATTTCGCGTTGCTCCAGTCCACTCAGCTGGCAAAAATGAGTTGTGACTTGTATTTCAAAGGGTCAGCCTTGTCACTCTGTGTCACGCTGATATCCTCGAGAACTACGTTAAGGGTACACGTGTCTGTGGAATGCTCAGCCATTTGCACGTTAATTTCCCGAGCAAGCTGTTCCGTTGATCGTATCAGCTGGGACCTCGTCGTCGGTAACCGGCGGGTCTTTAAAAAAAATTATATATAATAAGAGGCTCCCAAATAAGGAAGCTTAGTGCTGGAGACACAAAGAAGGATACATTCATGGAATTCTTTTCCATGAATTTATCCCTCTTTGTGTCTCTAGAACTAAGCTTCCTATTGGGAGCCTCTTATTATATTTCTATATGAATAATATTTGTCTAATGACTAATTCGTCTTTTGTGCTAGGCCACTGATAATAATAACTTATGTTATACCCTTTTTGATTATGTTTATTACTCTTGATAAATTTGTTCGTAAATTTTTACCGGCATGCTCTCTGTCGCCGGGTATTTTGTTTTGCGTCTGCGCGGAGGTTTCAAAAGTTAAGATATTAAACCGTTAGATCTATATGTGCTCTAACGCTCTGTGCATCTAGATTAAGAAGGCTTCCCACTGACGAAACCTGGACTTGGCAAACATATTCTGACTGTTTTGCTAGAAAGAGGTAGAAACTGATCAGTCTGGGATATATCTTTAATGGTAAATGTCTTTGATGTTCATTCTTTCCATGAATTTATCCCTCTTTGTGTCTCCGGCACTAAGCTTCCTTATTTGGGAATATATATATGTATATATATACGAAGTAACATATAATACATTATACCACTTCTCTGTTGTATGCTGTCTGTGTACATGGATGCACATAACATCTACAGTATAGATATAATATATATATATATATATATATATATATATATATATATATATATATATATATATAATATATATATTATTATATATATATATATAGGCGCAGGAGTGGCTGGGTGGTAAGTAGCTTGCTAAACCAGCCACATGGTTCCGGGTTCAGTCCCACTGCGTGGCATCTTGGGCAAGTGTCTTCTGCTATAGCCTCGGGCCGACCAATGCCTTGTGAGTGGATTTGGTTGACGGAAACTGAAAGAAGCCTGTCGTATATATGTATATTATGTAATGTATGTATGTGTTTGTGGTGTCTGTGCGCTGTCCCCCTAGCATTGCTTGACAACCGATGCTGGTGTTTTACTTCCCGTCACTTAGCGGTTCGGCAAAAGAGACCGATAGAATAAGTACTGGGCTTACAAAGAATAAGTCCCGGTGTCGATTTGCTCGACTAAAGGCGGTGCTCCAGCAGGGCCGCAGTCAAATGACGGAAACAAGAAAAAGAGTAAAAAAGAGAGTATATGCACACACACACACACACCACAACACATATATATATATATATGCACAACACACACACACACACACAACATATATATATATATGCACACACATACACACAAAGATATATATATATATATATATATTATAATAACTATAGATGCACACACACACACACACCACACAACACACACACACACACACATATATATATATATAATATGTGATGATGAAACAGTAAGTAAATTTCATGTTACTTAGTTCGAAAGCGTGTACGGTTAACGAGTTTCATTAATGTTGTTTCTTTCACTTGCCTACAATAAGTGTGTTATTCTCAGAGAGAAACAACATACATGATAAAACCTCCAATCACTAAGATCAGAAGCCATGAGAGCCCCTGCCTGGTATTGCATCAGGGCATTATTTCTTCTTCTTCTTCTTCTTCTCCTTCTTCTTCTTCTTCTTCTTCTTCATCTTCTTCTTCTTCTTCTTCTTCTTCTTCTTCTTCTTCGTCTTCTTTTTCTCCTCTTCTTCTTCTTCTCCCCCTCCTCCTCCTGTTCTTCCTCCTCCTCCTGCTTTTTCTTCTTCTTCTTCTTCTTCTTTTTCTTCTTCTTCTTCTTATTTTTATTATTATTATCATCTGTCAGAATTACATTATTATTATTAATATCATGACTATCATCATCATCACATCATCATTCTTATTATTATTATTATTATTATATTGTCAAATTCCGACAATGTCGACTTTGAGTAATATACATAATAATAATATAACAACAATAATAATAATAATAATACTAATAATAAATAATAATAGTAATAATATGCGCAGGAGTGGCTGTGTGGGTAAGTAGCTTGTTTACCAAAACACATGGTTCTGGGTTCAGTCCCACTGCGTGGCATCTGAGTAAGTTCTTCTGCTATAGCCCGGGCCGACCAATGCCTTGTGAGGGATTTGGTGTAGACGGAAACTGAAGAACGCTGTCGTATTATATGATTATACATATATGTATGTGTGTGTGTTTGTGGTCTGTGTTGTGTCCCCCTGCTTGACAACCGATGCTGGTGTGTTTATGTTCCCGTTACTTAGCCGTTCGGCAAAGAGATCGATAGAATAAGTACTGGGCTTACAAAAGAATAAGTCCCGGGGCCGAGTTGCTGGTTTAAAGGCGGTGCTCCAACATGGCCGCAGTCAAATGACTGAAACAAGTAAAATAGTAATAAAAGAGTAAAGAGTAATAATAATAATAATAATAATAATATAATGATAATACTTCAACTTCTACTGTATTTATGTAATAGTAAAGATGATGCGCGCTGAAAACGATCAGAATGATGACGATAATAACGATTACAATGATGATGACGATGATGATGATGATGACGATGATGATGATGGTGATGATGATACTGAATATAATGAGCATAAATACTAGAACGACAATGGAAACGGCGGCGACGTTAATCTGGCATAATATTTCGAGGAATTCTATACATTTAATATGAGTACAGTAAAAAATACCCATGATACTAAATAACAATGCTTTTTTTAAAAAAAATACCTCATCGTATAATAGAACATATTCTTATTTTTATAATGCATGCAGATAATTAAGGACTTATATCTAGACTGAATGGTTTTCCATTCAATATGCATAGAATGGATGCGGCTGAGCATATCGCTATTTGTATTGTCAAATATTAGTGATTGCGCAAAAATTGTGTACAAGTATTGCATTTGCGTATATGTCTATGTTTATATATGTCAATATACGTGTAGTTATATCTGTGTGTGTATATATGTGTGTGTGCCTGTGTGTGCGTATGTGTGAGTGTTTTTATAACACGTTTTGCTGTTGTAATATCCTTGCGTATTCGTATCGTATGGAGGTGTCTACGCGTATGCTATACTTAGCTTATTGAAACAACTTATTTAAACATTGCAAGGAATTAAATGGGTTTTTTTTTTAAAGTGAAGCTCTTCAGACTGTCAATATACGCTGGCACACGTATACTCACACACAAATACACACGCACACATACAAACACACACATAACAAATGATATACGCTCACCCACTTACGTTTACATCTGTATCTATCTAGCTATCTATCCATGTATCTATCTCGCATCTAGATATCGCTCTCTATCTATGTTTTTTATCTATGCTTCTCCCTACCTACTTATATATATTATGTACAGATATATATATATATATATATATATATATATATATATATACATACACATATTTTTACACGCACACAGACATGCATATATATATATATATATATATATAATATATATATATATATATATATATATATATATATATATGCATGTCTGTGTGCGTGTAAAAATATGTGTATGTATGTATTTTCATTTAGCGAATACATAAAATCATAAAGTGTAAATCGAGAGATTACTGCATTACTGTATTCCATATACCTTAATGAAAAGGAGACGACTGCTACGCCTCTCCACTTAGTTGCATATAATAAGCATCTATTTTTCTGTAAGGAAATTTCCATTTTAGAGAATCCTTGAAATGGTGGGCATTTAAATACCGCTTGCTAAGTAAGTTACATCTACTGGACGCATTGTAATTTTTTTATAAAGCTAAAATTTATGCTATACCGTATCTGATATATCGTATCAGTGTCAGCCTATGTCTAACAAAAACTTAGCGCGATGATTTGGCATATCCCATCAAACGGAAATTGAAACAAATTGACATGGAGAAGTTAATGACGTTTGATAAACACATATGTTTCTTGAGCAATAATTGACTGTACACTTCATATGTGTGACGTATTTACAGGAAGTGATCCAGAAAATATGTATATACATATTTCAAACTTCTGCACGTAAGGTTGGGTGCCAGTCTAGTTGGTTACGCTGATCAGAGAGCTCTACTGTTACTTATCTATCCATCGAAAACGAATGAAAGACAAAGTCGAGCTCGACCGTTATTTGAATCTCAAGCCAGAGGAAATGCCGCTAGGTATTTTGCCCGGCGTTATGAGGATTTTGTTATCGCGCTATGTTAGAGATAGTAGCTGCATTGGTTTAGAGTTATAGCACAAGGCCAACAGTTTCGGGGTGGAGCTAATTCGAATACAAAGACCCCAGTGCTCAACAAGTACTTATTTGATTCATAATTTGTATGAAAATTGTAGAACGGTAAATCCTATAAATGATGAAAGGCAAAGCTCGCCTCGGCGGAACAGGATCGCGAAACGTAAGGAAAAACGAACTACCGTTAAACATTTTACCCGATGGGATAATGATCCAACCAGCTCTCTGCTTTAGAGTAGAATGTTATGTTGTCACTGGTGTTATTTTAAATCTAATAATGAGACAGAGATCGAAAAAAAATGGTGGCATTATATTTCGGTATTCTGCTAACGATTTGCTGTCTTACAATTTTCATACAAATTATAAATCAAATGACTTTCCCGCAATTTAAGCGTATTGCTTCTCAATGCTATGCATCTCTCTTGCATAACAACGTAGAATTACGGTCGTTAATGAATCGCGTACATCATTACCATAAATTCCAACGAAATTTTAATTCCATCGATATCCGATATTTCCATTTAACAACATAATGAAAATCAAACTTCAGGACACAATGTAGCACAATAACATGTTGTTTAGGAACAATCGGTTTATAAGTTTAACAGTTTCTTTAAATCAAATACAACGCTTACAGAGTTTTATCTTTCCTATTTCGAAGGTCATATATGTACACTGATCCCTGCCGTACTTGCATTCTGGAATTCTCTTAACTACGTAACTTTTCTTTACTTAAATTGTTCGGATTCAGGATATTCATTGGTGAAACAAATGGAAAAATAGTTATTTATATGATTGGCTTTTCATTTTTGCTTAATTCTTTTAACTCAGCGATTTCTTTATTAACATACAACTATTTCAACATAAAACTGTGCACTAATATAGGAGGGAAGGACTCCGTCGGTTACGACGACGAGGGTTCCGGTTGATCCGAATCAACGGAACAGCCTGCTCATGAAATTAACGTGTAAGTGGCTGAGCACTCCGCAGACACATGTACCCATAACGTAGTTCTCGGGGATATTCCGCGTAACACAGAGTGGAAAGGCCGGCCCTTTGAAATACAGGTACAGCAGAAACAGGAAGTAAGAGTGAGAGAAAGTTGTGGTGAAAGAGTACAGCAGGGATCACCACCATCCCCTGCCGGAGCCCTGTGGAGCTTTAGGTGTTTTCACTCAATAAGCACTCACAACGCCCGGTCTGGGAATCGAAATCGCGAGTCCGCTGCCCAAACCACTGGGCCATTGCGCCTCCTGTGCACTAATATTCACATATCATTCGTTTAAATTATTACATATTTTTTAATCTTTACTCTGTGTGTCCCTCGATCCCTCTGTTTTGCTCCCAAGCACTATCCAGATGTGAATTTACTTGATACCATAAACGTATATCGTTCCCTGAGGAAATACACTCGACCAAACTTTAACTATTGTCTTCTGTACGGCTATTCAATTTTATTTTAGTCTTGAAATACTACAGTTTTTATAGAAAAAATATAGACCAGTCTTTCCATAAATAGTATCACGCTTAGTAGTACAGAAATAATGAAAACCTCATCTTTTTCCTGCTTAAAATGTGCCACATTATTGTTTAGAAAAATACTTAATAGAACTATGCCGTTACTCTGGGGAAACTTAAACTATGATATGAACAAATAAATTAATAAACGATCAATTACTTGTAGGGATGTCGTATTTTGTTATGGAACCGTACTATACAGCTAAACGTCTTACAACGATTGTAATCCTACGTTGTTATGCAAGAGAGATGCATAGCATTGAGAAGCAAGAGGTTTAAATTGCGAGAAAGTCATTTGATTTATAATTTTTATGAAAATTGTAAGACGGAATAAGGCAACTCAGCTTTCTACAGTGTTAGTAGTGTTCTTACATCACTTATTACAGCTTTTCAATAGATGCTATAGTCATCAGGGTTACGGCCTACACACTTTTTTTTATCTTCGATCTCTTTGTTTCTTTACCTGTTGCATCTCGTATACGAAATGTCATGACAAAAGCAATTCTGGTTACGATTTCTATAGAAACTTTGTTGAGATAAACAGCACAAACAATAAACTATTGTTGATTACAAGAGAGCAATAAGAATTTTTAAAAAATAACATCAGTAATCAAAATTATGAGTGTTTATGGATGTTGAAATTGAATTCTTATTACATTATAAATGAATTCCGATTCCAAGATTTCAGTGTAGCATTTATATATTGGATTGAAAACTATAATGATATCGTTTAGATCTCTCAGATATTTTTTGAAGTGGCAGGAATGCAAATTGGCGTCAGAAGAAGTCAAGATGCTCAGAAATGGAATTTCGGATTCATGTAATGTACACACACACACACACACACACACACACACACACACACACACACACACACACACACAGAATGAGGCGCCTGCGCCGGTATAAATCTCTCAGTTGAGTCAATGTTCGCCTCCATTTCTAGCGAATCTTTAATACAATTGCTTTTTCCTCATTAGTGAAACAAATGGAAAAAGCAAATATCAAATATTTATTTATCTGATTAGCTTTTCATTCTTGCACTGTTTCGTTAACTCATCAAGTTATTTATTGACGCATACCCCTGCTATTTCAATCAAATAGATTTCTTCAGCTGGTGATAGAAATGCTTAACTCTAAATTATATCGCTGACATCAGTGCCGAGACAAAAGGAGTTTTAGCAAGGTATATATCATAGGAAATTTCTTTAGAAAACAGATATTATCATTTACTTTGAATTAGATAAGCAAGTGAAAGAAGATGAAGTAAGAGGAGTTGTGGTTGTACAAGTAAGGCTGGAAGTATTAGCAATAGCAGTCGTCGGGTACAAGTGTGGTAGTGTGGAATCCATGACTGTTTGTTGACAAATTTTTCCGCTTTCTAAGGGTAATTTACCTATTTCTTTATTACCC